>NW_021637765.1:0-130306 GCF_004799145.2 Neltuma alba
TTTAATATAAGAGCTAGTCGGTTAATTTGAGTAAATTAAGAAAATTATTTAAGTTAGTTATTTATAATAAATAGGTATTATTTTTTCTAAAGTATTCTTGCTAATTAAGATATTAATTAGAACTATCATTAGTACAAGGACTATTTTAAATAAATAAATAAATAAGAATGATAAAGTAAATTGGAGACTTATGTATAAGACTAAAACAAAAGTCAAACGGGTTCTTATATTAAGAACCGGAAAGAGTATATATTATGAGACAACTTAACTTAAGAAGCTTCCCAAACATTCCTAAGCTGCCAAGTCAGACTAATTTGACAGAAAGGAGGGCGAGTGTACAAACATGCTGATTTAAAACCTCCAACAGAATCTGACAATCTGTTGTGCTTAATTGTGATGCATTTGTTGGTGAGGCAAAGCATGCACATTTGGATGGGGTATCATCTAAGGTCAGTGGGAAATTGGTTTTCACTAGTGACTTCACACACGCTCAACACAAAAGCACAAAATGGGGCTTTGTAGAAGGGCTTAAATTTTAATCATGACTTGAGTAATCAAAATCTACCTGTTTGAAGGTTGATATTCAATCTCTACTCAAAGTTTAATGCTTTTTTTTTAAAGAAGTTGACCGTGTATATTTTTTTTGAATTATTAATTAATACATGATACACGTTATATCTCTTATATAATATTACTGATGATTTTAAATATAATTCAAAATTATCTACTCTTATAAGAAATTGGTTAGAATTTAAATTTTTCTCACCAAATTAGTTCCAATTTTATCCTTTCCCCCCCCAGTTTACCTTTATAATTAATGTTTCTCTCTCTATTATATAAGTAGAGTTTTTTTTTTGGTGAAAAAAAGTTAATCATATAAAAATCGCACATACTTTTGATCTTATTTAAAAGTGGATTTTATAATTAAAAAAAAGTGGATATAATGTTTTCCTCAAAAATCAAGTGGTTTTCTCAGTCAATAGCTAAAGACTAATCCTTTAAGATGTAGAGATCATCAAAGTGGGTTTTGCCTCTTTCAACTAGGGGTGTTCATCAAGCCCGCTAGCCCGGTATGCCCGCCCGAGCCCGCAAGAAAATGGCCCTGCTCAGCCCGGAAAAAAAATAGCCCAAAGAAAAATGGGCATTTTTGGGCTGGGCATATTATGGGCAGGGCAGGGCTGCGGGCATGGTATGCTGCCTGCCCATTTGGCCCTGCCGTGATATATATATTTTATAATTCTTTTTTTTTGCCAAAAATACTTAATAATATATATAAATATAATATATATTATTCTCCCCTCTTTTATTTGCCATAAATACATTTAGTGGTATGCGTAATTCTTCCTTCTTAGTATCTTTTTAATTTTTTTTAATTTGGTTTAGTATCTTTTAGTTTGTTTTTATTGTTGGTTGTCTTACAAATATGCAAAAGCAAGCTCACTTTAGTGTTATATTAAAAGATATATCAATTTAAAACAAAGCAAAGTTATTGATTTGTTGAATTTATTGTTTATTCAAGTATTTATTTCTTTATAATTGTTATAAGATACCTTTACTTTAACTAAAAATTTTCACCAAGGTATCACTATTTGGGCTTGGAAGCCCGCCCTGCCCAGCCCGTTATTGCCCAGCCCGAAAATGGTTAGGGCTTCTATGGGCAGGGCAGGGCAGCGGGCCGCAATGCAGCCCGCTCATTTTTCGGGCTGGGCATCGGGCAGGGGCATGCCCTGCCCAGCCCTGCCCATGAACACCCCTACTTTCAACAAAGCCTCTTTCTTGCTCATGGCCTGATTCAAACCCAAGACATCATATTTAAAGGACTGGCCATCTACCAACTATACTGGGCTTTGTTGATAAATAGATATAGTGCCTGTCTGGCTGGGCGTTCTAAGCATCATAAGTGGCTTATAAGCCTGAAAAGTACAATTGCAAATTTTGATGCTGTTTGGTTGAGCGATTGGCCAATCTGACTTTTGTATAAAAAGTTACAACAAGCTATAAGCTAAAATTAACAGCTTATGACTTATAGCTTTTGAAACATGGAGAGAGAAAAAATTAAGAAATTTATTACCTCTTTTGGTTCTTATTATAAGCCTCAAATAACTAATTTGTAGATAACAAAAAATCAGTCAAAATTAGTTGAAAGTAATAAATAAGTTAGAAATATACTTTTACTTTATATTTAAATTATTTTTTATGACTTCTCTAAAGTTTTGAATTTTAATTCACTCATTAAATTTGAAATTTTCATATTAAATTATTTTAATTTCATTGTATTATGTGAAATTATTTTTTTAATCATGTTTCATTATTTATTAAAACTCATACCCATTTTGGTAATTTTACAACCAAACTTACTTTTACTCAATCATAATCCAAACAATTTTTTATCAATCTTAATTTTGCAAACTAGTTTTTTTGAATTTCAATCCAAACATAATTTAATTTATCCAATTTAGTTTCTATCCAATTTTATTTTTTCAAAAGCTACTTTTTTAATCACTGATATAAACAGACCCATAGTTGATGGATCATGATCGGCAAGTGCTTATCAATTATGGGCTTGGAATCTGGGGCCCATTCGAAGTGGAGCCTTCTTTTTTAGGTGCAGGTGGAGCCTTCTTTTTTAAATCCTCAAGTAATCCTCAAACTCGTCAACGGATCTTGGAGCCTAAGATGAGTTATTGTTTAATTTCTCCTTCTCAAGCCTCATTTCTTACGAATAACAATATTTTTGATATCATAAATATGAAAACTTGAGAAAAATTGCTAAACAAATTCCCCTTATTATTTATTATTTAAAAGTACTTGATCAATTCATTTTGCAACTTTTTATCCAGGTGTGTGCAATTTATTTTCACATACAAAATGAAAACTATTTGTAATGAAGATATGTTACACGTTATTTCCCTATTAAAAAAAGAGTTCTATTCAAGTCTTTTTAAGAAGAACTATATTTTAAAATAAGGACTTTTCAACAATTTTATCTATTTTTAATTTTAAAATAAAAATGCATTTTTACCCAATGGAACACCGAACACTAGCCTCCTCCTTCTTTTTTTTTTAACCAAGAAAAAAAAAAAGAGATTCCTAACAAAGATAGCACAGCAGAAAAAGAGTAACGGTGGCAAGGGTAGTACCGGACCAGGTATATTTGGAGGGGAAGAATGTTCCTTTGAAACCTTTGAGTCAGAGCTGAAGACACCACCTGCGACTGCTAGTGCATTTACCAACTCAAGTTCCAGCGCCACAACCTCCGCGGGAGCAGCTAGAGCAATTTGTATATCCGTGGTAGATATCTCTAATTATTTCTTCTTTGTCTCTCTCTCTCTCTCTCTATATATATATTTTGGATTCATCTCTGTTTTCTGGTTCTGAAAAGCCCAGATCGCTTGATGATGCCATTGATTGTTGCATATCAGCTGTCTCGGTGTATGGTTTTGGATTTTAGCTATTTATTTTGTGGGTTAACCGTTAACGAGCAATACTGATTTTTCCTTTGATTTCTGAGCGGTGAGCGATATTCATTTCATATTTTTTAGGTGAATAGTTTTTACTGCTAAGCTTACTTTACATTGAACTGAATTTGGATGGAGAAAGAACAGAAAGGGGGGGTGGAGGAGAGATGGCACCTGAATTTTGTTATATCAAGGTGCCACCAAATACCTATTCATGTCGGTGAAAAAAGAAGCTCCTTCGAAAGCTCCATGAACAGAACGGCAAAGGGATTCAAAAGATAATTTCTTTCACCATTAGTCATCTACAGTCGAACACTTAACTGAATATTACTTTGGAAACGATTTCTTTTTTCGTTGTTTACATTTTCTGGGTTTCATTCCATCAATCCTGCTGGAATGATGATAACACTCTGTACTCAGGTAAAATGTGACAACACTTTCTCCCATAACCTACAATGTGTTTTTAAGTGTTCATCTATTATTACGCCTGGGCAGAAGTGAAGTGTTACTTTCACCCAAAACGAATTATAGGAAGTCAAATGTACTTGCGTATCATGCCTGTTAGGCTATTATTACATGTTCATTCATGATCTTAGCCAATCCTTGTACAGCAGTCTAAGATCACTTTTGGCTGATTATCAGGTGGAAGGGTACCAAAATCAGGTTGCCATTCTTAATGGACTTAAGTCCTTCCTTGAGTGTTTCTGTTGTTTTTTCTTCTTCTCTTTTTTTTTTTTTTTTTTGTTGTTGGGGGGGGGGGGTGTTGGTGGATGTTTTCTTGATATCTGGTTACTTGCTTGGCTGGTAGGGATTCTCAGCCAAGGTTCTAAATTTCCAAACTTCCCTTCTTTTTTAAGTGTTATACTTCATTTCCACACAGGTTGGCATCTTGTTTAATCTATATCTCACGCTTAGAACTAAGGAATATCACAGCACTTTGTAGGTTGCTTCTTAGACTTTGGTTGAAGAATTTCGTTGCTATTTGATGAAGGTTACGATATGCTTAGTTGTTAAGCAACACATTTTTGAATCCCAGATTAAATTAGAAAACATCATAGGTGTTTTGATAAGTATTCATCTTTGCTTATTGTAATAAAATATAAAAGCAACACAGCGACGTAGCTAGAATTTCAGAAGTGGTCATGCCTTTAGTTTGCGTGTTTCCTTAACATCTTGGAAAGAAATTAAAATTTTAGAAGTTACTTCTGCTGTATTTAAGTAATTTGAAGAAAGGATGTTTGACATGTAGGTGAAATGCAGAATCAGGATGCAAATCAGCTTCCCGAAGTGGATTCCTTGCCAGATGGGTTTGTTGATAGCACTACAGAGCCTCTTGCTCCTCCAACTCCAAAACCTGAGCAAGAGAAGCTGCTGAATAATTATAAGGATAGTGATTCATCAGATGTTGGCCATTCTAATGACTCATCAAACGAGTTGGCAGTAAAAGAATATCAAAACAATCATGGTAAGGAAGACTGGTGAGCAACTCAGAACTCCTTTTATTCCCATATTTAAACTTCATACTTTTGGTGCATCAGATTGTTCAGTGGAGGTTCCCTGTAGTAGCTTGATGCAGCAGACAGAAAGTATACAGGTTCCCCCTTCTGTGGGTGATTCTGATTCTGAGGTTCCACTATCCAGTTGCAGTGAGGTGAAAGATCATCAGGGAGAACGTCAAAGCTCTGAAAGAAGTAAATATTGTTTGCCTTGATGCATTTCACTCTTTACATAGGTGTTGTAACTACATGCTAATTGGGTTTACCCGTTATGGAAGATATATGATTAAGATCTTGATCTTGAATTGAGAAATTTCTTTATGATTTTTATGTTAAACCATTCTTCATATGGTGCCAAGGATTCATCTACTGATGTTTTGAAGTCCAATCCGTGGTGATGATGTATAAATCTCTCTCTCTCTCTTTTTTTTTTCCTCTCTCTTTTGGTTGGTCTTCTGTTCTCTTCTTTTATTCATTTTCTCCTGGTAGACATTTATGTATTAGTATGCTGCTGGGGAAGTGGGCTGCCACATTGATGGATTTTTAGTGATTATTTACTGACAAAAAAGTATGATCTTACAATTTTTTGGCAAAAAACGGATCAGCTTTTTGCAAACCCACTCAAAAGATCCTGAAACCAATGCTTTTCTCTAGCAGATTGAATTTGTGATGCATTGTTGGCCTCAAATTTTCACGCATTCAACTATCACAATTTCCTTCTCTATCCTTATCCATGGAATTTTTTTCTCATAAGTAGGAGAGGGGGATTGGGGGAGCATAGGTGTAATTTTTCAGTAGTTTCTTGTTTTAGATGATGCATTTATGATTGGCATCTTCTTTTCTTTATGTCCCTTTGTTCCAATATAATAATATAGTTAGCCAAAGTTGTTAGTCATGGTAGCCATTGGATTAAGTGTCTCCCTAGTGTCTATTTAAAGCAATCCTTGGACCATTGAAAGGTTTTTGTGGAGTGATACAAGTAGTTCTTCAGATAACTGTACCATCCTTTCCCCCATTTCAATGATCAATGGGATCTCATCATGTTTCAAGGATTTGTCTTTGGCCCTCTAGATCATACAACAACAACAACAACAAACCTTATTCCACAATTTGAAGTCAACTATATGGATTGCACAAAGCTATGTGCTCGATCAATAGCTAATTCTTTGGATATATTATTCATGAAGAGATCCCCATTTGATAACTTCTTAGAATGCCCTCTTTGTTTTCATTTACATCTCTTCCTAGGGCTAAAGACCATTTGCTTAACTCCTTATGGGCCCCCTAGAATTCTTCTTTACACATATTAAAACCACCATAAATGATTTCTTACCAATTTATTGTTCTTAGATCCCATGTCAACTTCTCTCCATATACAATTTATTGCACATCCATTTCAGTATCCTTAATCTACTTCCCAAAATTTTTGCTCTTTTTTCCCCTTTAATGCCTGACATTCACTGTCATATTGTATCATCGGTCTAATAACAAACCTAATTTGCACTCATGGTTCTAGCAATTCATATGCATAACATTTCCATCAATTGCATCGTCATGTGGTAACATCTCTTCCCAGCACTCCAGGTCATAAAGTATACATATTAGCAAAATTAGATTTTCATATTTGTTGGGAAGAACCATGAGTGAAATTGGGATATATTGCCTTTTGATTTTGCTTTTTTTTTTTTTGAACAATCCTATTTATTGAGGCTTGACCATTGAACTTTGCTATCCCTTTGTCAGGGTTAAAAATCTTCTGTATTAAAAGCAAAATGAATTGAACAAGATCTTAAATTATCTGTTGGATAATTGTAATAACAATTCATTGACTAACTTCTCTTATTCCTTTGCACTGTAGACCTTGTACCATGCCATATATCTTCTAAATCTTTGGTATGATTTTGTAAACTGAAATAATCTATTGATTTCCTTCTATGCTTGAGCAGATGGCATGTTTGTTTTTTGTGCTCTAATGAAATGAATCAGTTAGGTTTGCCAATTTCTACAAACCCGTTCTAATACATGCTAACAGATCTCCATGTTTTAGTGTAGGGTATTTATTCCTCTATCTGACAGTTTTATTTTCTGAATCTTACATGGCTTTGTTGCCCTTACCGCTCATTGCTGTTGCAGCCACTGGTGATTGTTCGGAAGCAAAAGTTATACCTCAAAAAAATTCACATTCTTCGGAGACTGCTGATTCTTCAAAAACCAAAAAACCTGTTAGTGAACCAACTCTGTTGATTCCCAGTCATTCATTCACATATTGACACATCAATGGCTGGCATATATCTTCTTTTTCCTCTACATCTTCTTAGTTATTGAATCCAACTTCCACATCAATGACTTGGTTGGTAATATTATTATGCAGACATTTTTTATTAACTTCGTGATTCTTTATTATTGTTTCATGATTGCCATTCTTTCTTGCTACAACCCATGATAACTGTGCAGATAGCGGGTTGGCATTAAATTGTAATTAATTTTTTTTTGTCTTGTTAACACATCCAGGAGTGGTAGTCCATGTATATTGAGAATCTATGCTTCACAAAAAATTTAGTGAAAAATCTAAACTAAGTGGGATCTTTTAACTTGCAAGAATCTAGTATTGCATAACAAAAGAATAGTGACAGCAAGCGCCAAGTAACTTTTCCTTTACAATTCGTAGAGGAAAGGAGCTTTAACAGTGAAACCCTAGTAGGTAGTTGATCTTTTGTGTCTGTCCAGCAATGAATGCAAAACTGGAATTGATCTATCCTTTTACCTTCCAATATTGAATGACAACAATCTCAAAAGAACTTAAATTTTCAGGAACCTGCTGAAACAAAACGGAAGAGTACAAAGCGTATGTTTAAGTCAGAAAAGGAATTGTTAGAGTTTACGCTCAAGTATCAACAAGTATTGGCAGAAAGAGATGCAGGTATGTCAGCACGAACATTTTCAGCTTTTCATAATTATCTTTTCATCTTGAAAAGGGGTAAGACGAGAGGATGTGAATTGGTCCAGGTTTCATAGACAGAAGATAAGTTGAAGTAAAAGATAAGAGCCACATCTGCTGGCGAATGGGCCTTTAGACCTGTATAGATACTTTGAGACTAGATAAGATTCTGTGGAGAATGCTCCCCGTAGTTAATTGTGACTATTGAAAAAAAAAAATTGTCGCCCACTGTGTGAGATAAGCTTTATTTTGTCCATGAACTTTTTCCCTTTTAATTTGCAGCCCTTGCTGTGCGAGATAAGCTTGAGTCACTGTGCAGGGAGCTACAGCGTCAAAATAAGATGCTCATGGTATGTCTCTATAGCACCAAGACCTTTTAAACTGATTGTATAGTTTTCCAGATGCAGTTCACTGAAAAAGTAGTTGCCTTTCATATATTATATTATGTACTTATGATCCGTTGATTAAACATGCAGCGCTTGCTGGAAACTTGAACCCTCTAAATAAATCACCATACGTATTCCTGTGTACAACTTAATTCTGTTTGCAGCTATTATGGCACTCGTACATCATCCATACTGCATCTTGTGTCTTCTATCTGTGGCATCTATTACCTCTCTGCCCCTCCTCAATGTCCTCCTCAGCCACATTTCCTTTCCTGTCATAGATTTGTAATCATATCTTCATATTTTATGTGAGCAAACATGTTAAGTTGATTTTTACATGGCAAACACTGTTTAAAAGATTTCCTTATCACCCACCCATATTGGTGGAAACAAATATCTCTGTGGCAACATTATTTGTTAGTGAACTAAATGAAATTCGTATTACTTGTGTCCTCATCTGCATTCTCTCTTAGCTTCTCTGCTAGTTATTACAGAAGGAATGCAACTTATGTGGCCTTCTCACCTTGCTCCAAAGTGAAGAACTATAAGCTTTTCTTGATAAGTTTAGCTGTCTTTGATTATTTCCAAATATCCATATAGCTTTATGATTCATTTCTTTATTCTCCTCACTAAATTCTTTTCAGTGCAACATCAATTTGTCTAAATGTATACTAGGTTGATCATGACATACTTCATGCACGAGTTTACAATTGTCCTTTTAGTCCATCTAGGTTTTGTTATGAGCATATAATAGAGTCATGCTTAGAATCACGGGCTGACTTCAGGATTCTCGTGCATTCAATGGTTGGTTTTGTGTTCATTTTTATGACCATAGTGATTCTTGAAACACTTGGTTTTGAGATCAATTGTCTTTTAAGTTAGATGGGTGGCAGACTATGTTGCTTAAAACTAGTTCCTCTTTCATGGAGCTGTGTATCATCTGTCTCTGCTACCTTTAGGGTTGTTTGTCAGCTGGGTTTGACCCTACCTTATGTCCAGCTCAAACCCTTTAGGCTACAAATCACGGCTTGTGGCCTAGCCCAACCTGGGTGACATAATGCTTGACTCTTTGGCAAGGTTCAAAAAACCAGACTGGATAATGAATCGGTCGAAGCAGTGGCTCAGGGGTTAATAGGTCAGATTGGGAATGATTCAAATAATAAAATTTAATTAAAACGTATAAAATATTCATATTTAAATATGAAAAAAAATCTAATTTTATTTAAAATATACAAATTATATTGTTTATGCACATAAATTATTTCTTCTTTTCATTTCCATTTTTAAATCCCTACATGTGACCCACTTTTTTTTTTTGTTCTTTCTCTTCCGTTTTTGCTTCAGTGTTTAACACGCTAGCTAGAGGGCAGGGGCTAATAGTCTAATACTGACATGCTTTTCTTCTTCCCTTGCCTTTCATTCTTGAACTTCCCATAGCGTCTTCGTCTTCACTCTTCATTCTTCTTTATTGTGCCTTGTGCGGGTGACCATTCCTTCTTCATTCTTCAGCACCATGGTCTTGCTTCTTCAACTTCTAGCAGCTTCCATGGTTTCTCCCTTCAGATCAAACCTCCGAACTCTGTCCTCCTGTTCCCTTTGTCCTTCCTCCCTTCCTTCTCTTCTGGGTAAAAATATAGTGACCCAACGTGACCCGCCAAACCACTTGGTTACTTCGGTTTTTACCGGGTCACCCCAATTTAGGTCAGGTTACACTAGGTTGGTCTTTCTCCAGTTTAGGAGGTAAACCAGATCGGACAACTGGCCGGTCCAGTCTGATTTTTTGAACTTTGCTTTTTGGGCCAAAACAATACCAAGTCTGAGTTGGCCGGATATTTAAAAAAAAAAAAGAAAAAAGAAAAAAAGAAAAACCATAGTGGCCAATTTCATTTTGAGGCAAGAAGAAATGATCAACGGATAATAGGGACGATATTATATTAATCTGGCATCCTCCCTTTTATTTTTTATTTTTTATTTTTTTCCCCATCTGTGCACATCTGATGGGAACCAACCAAAATGTTATTATTAATGCTTTTGTTTGTCAAATATGATGGTAACAACTAAAAATCATCATATGGAATGGATTTGGGTTTCCAATTACATTTCAATCTGATATTGTCTCTACTTTAGTACTTTTGCCTGTTCTCTTTGAAGATTACCGTGAAGTTTTATGAGATTCTGGTTCAACCGACTTCAGGCTTTACATCATGGCTTTCTTAATGGAAAGACTTAGACTGTTTTGTTAATTTTCAGGAAGAATGCAAACGTGTGTCAACTGAGGGACAAAACTTGAGGTTAGACTTATCAGCCAAGTTCCAAGATGCAATAAAGGTTTGATCCTGGTCGCTTATTTTTCTTCAGAGTCTGAGATATAGTCTTAAGTAACTTGCATGTGGTATACTGAGCTTTTTATCTTCCATTATGGTATGTCAAATTTAATGGAATTTCTTTCTTTGTTTTCCTTTTTCGGTAGACAATGCAATTTGTTTTAATTAAAAGTTTTTTCTATCACATCATCTTTGGGATAGGTTTATTTTCATGCGCTCTTTGACCCTATGTTTGAACTTGATACGAGGAAACTGGAGGGAAAGGAAAATTTTTATTAGCTCAATTTAAAAAATTAGAGAAGTGAGGTTATAAAATTTTGATGAAGAGAATATGTAAGATAACAGCGTAAGAAAAATTAATTAAAAGCTTTTAACTTCACTTATTTAATTTTTTAAATTGAGTTCATTAAAATTTTTCCTCACCTCCATTTCTCATACCAAACGGACCTGAGGGTCTCAACTTTATTTGGGGAGGATCTCCTATCCTTTGTCTTTTGTATTTTTCTGACATTGTTCTCTCATTTCAACAATAAATCCTGTTTTTCCTTTTTACTAGTAACAAAGAATGCCATCCGTTCTAACTAAGAAGGCCCAAGGCTTATCCATGAGGGGGACACAAAGGACACCGAAGGCAAAAATTGCAACAGAAATTGCTTTTCTACGTTTTATTTTTTCTGTCAGAGCAGGTTATATTTAGTTAATTTTATTCCTTAGCAGAAAAATAGCTTTTGCCTCTGCATTGATGGGTGGCTGAAGATGCAGATAGAGAAAAGTAATGAATAGAAATAATAGAGTGGAAGAGAAGGTTGTAGAGCTTAAACATATTTTGTCTTTTATTCCATACCTGTGTATAATCAATTAGGGAGAAGCAATTACCTTTGTACTGCTATCAATTAATATCCTAATCACATAAATCAATCACCTACGATGTTTTCTCTGAACATCCAGTATTCATTGTGAGAATTGAGTTTTGTTCTCTCCCTATGTTTTGCTTTCTTATTTTAGTCTCGCTTGCTCTTTTCTACAGGATGTGGGAATTAAGCTTGAAGAACAAAAGGATGAGTGCCTTTCTCAGCTGAAGGAGAATGAAATGTAAGACCTTGGATGTTATGATTGGTCATTGGTTAGGGAACTTGGGATTGCACATCTTTTTCCATCAGTACCGCTACTTTCTTTTTGCTTTATCTTGCTATAATTTGAGATAGAATGGAATGTGTTTTAACTACTGCATTCCTAGATAGGGATGCTAATTTTACATGCTCATAAATCTGAATGTGGGTTACCTTGGACGGGGACTGGGATTGGAAGATTTTTTCCTCTGTGGGGGATGGGTGTTGGGGGTAGATTTTTTGTCAGATATTGGTGGTCTACCTCTGTAGGTGGTCTTGCATTTTCCATTTGGACCATGCT
This sequence comes from Neltuma alba, assembly GCF_004799145.2. NCBI lineage: Eukaryota > Viridiplantae > Streptophyta > Magnoliopsida > Fabales > Fabaceae > Neltuma > Neltuma alba. The sequence continues at coordinate 12,013 of NW_021637765.1, forward strand.
ACTCTCTTATGTTATCATGATTCATGAGAACGGTTTTGAGCACTGATCATAAGAATTTTATAATATGATGCTTATTTCCAGGTCTATTCTGCAAGAACTCGGTCTGTAGACTTCATTTCATGCTTCATCCTCTCTTTTTTTTTTTTTTTTCTTGGTCCATAGTCCATGTGGTATATTGAGTTTTTTCTAAATCCTTTCTGCTCTGTTGTTCATCTCCTTCTATCTCTCTCTTCTCTCCCCTCTTCATTTCCCTCTCCTGAGAGCTCTTTTTCTTTTTCCTTTTTCCTTCTGTTCTGGTAATCGTTTCATATGTTTTTCTGTTCGTGACGTAGGAGTGGGAAATGGTCAGGTGCCCCAACTCGCTGATTAGCCCTTATTTATACCGTCTCAGGTTGTTAGCCTGCTCCAACTGAAAAACTTTAACTGACAAGTTGGTTAATCAAAATATTAATAACTATATTTAAACTGACTTCTTCTTGGTATAATTTCGTTTGTTACTAAATAATTTTTACACTTATATGAACTTCATCAACATCAAATAAAATATTTTTTACTGTAAAATAAAATTGTATGAAAGATTTCCCTTCCAATTTCTATTCTAATTTTTTTTCTTGAACTATATGAAAATTCAATATAAAAGAATGTAGCAGACAGCATTTCATAGTGTTGACAATTTTGATTTGTGCTCATCTTTAATTTGTTTCTCTCTGTTCATGTGTTCTTAATTAATCATCCTATAATTTTTGTTACACTTCATGTTTGAGTATCTATAATGGAACAAAAAGGTCAAGAATATTGATTTATTTTATGGTCCGATAGCAGTATTATTGTTAGCATTAAATATATATATATATATTCCTTATTTAGGTTAAGAAACAAGTTGAAGCAGCTTGCTGATCAATATACACTATCCGAGCAACAATATGACCAGAAGGTGGAATTTATTACATGTGTGGCTGACTTTTTTGGTATAATTCTATTTAAAAATTTTGCAGCTGATATTTACTTCCATGATTGTGTATTCAAATCCACAGTTGAAGCAGAAGGCTTTGGAGCTTCAGATTGCTGATTTGAAAATTAAGCAATATGAGGAAAAATTGATTCAGGAACAGTCTCAGATGAAAGTATATGCAGAACAAGTGTCTCAGCTACTGGCAACTGAGAAAAATTTGCGCTTGCAGCTCACTGCTGATGGAGAAAAATTCCAACAATTCCAGGTTAATACGATTCTGTTTCATATATCATTGTGCAATCTGAATTAAAGCCACAGCAGTCTTCTCACTGGTTGTAGAAAACTTCGCTTTGCTTTAATGGTGTAATTTGAAACCCGTTGGTTTTCAAGGCGGAGGGGGAAAAATTGATTTGAGTGTTGAAAATAATTATATTTTCTTTTATCCCCAGAAAAGAAAAGGTTGTTAAGTGAGCCATACATTGATGGAGGCTTTAGTTTGAGACATTACTATCGGCCCTTTTTTTCATTATTCAATTGTTTGACCCCCTCTTGAATTACTTGATACATGTGTGTGTGTAGTTTATGCCTGAACGTGACTTGTTCCTTATTATGCATTGATTTTTCAGGAAGCATTGTTAAAGAGCAATGAGGTTTTTGAAACATTTAAACAAGAGATTGAGAAGGTACACGACATTTTCTTTGAAAAAATTGTATGTGTTCACAAGTCATGTTTGCTGGTCCCTATGTAGTTTGCAGGAATTTTATTCTAAAGTTATCTGCTTTTTTCGTTTTTCTGGAAACATTCAGATGACAAAATCAATCAAGGAACTCAAAAAGGAGAATCAATTTTTGAGGAGTAAAACTGAGAAGTCTGATGTTACTCTCATAGAGTTAGTTGATGAGGTATACGATGTTTACCCCATTTGCATGTTGGTCTTATATTCTGGGCAATTTACCATTCAGTCTGCGAGGACAGCATTAGCATCCCGTTCTTCCATGTATGCATACAGAGTTCAGTCTACCTAATTGCGCAACGTGATTTTTTACGCTTTATGAACTTACTTGCATCATGTGTAAATTCCTGTAACCTTGAATTTACAGATATTCTCACATATTACGACTTATGGGCGCCTTTTTAGGTTAGTTTTTTTGGTATCCATTGGGTGTTATCTGGTTATCCAACATTCCTACCTGGGTACTTAGCTTACGCCTTAGAGCCTTAAAGCTGCTGCTTGCATTTCCATTCCAAGTGGCCAACTACCATATCCCTTCTCCAGTAAAAGAGACCACACACCTTTGTCATATTTTTAGATTATTGCAGATTCTCCTTCTTAGTGATAGTTATTCGAGGTTTTTGTTTGGACGATCTACACAGGTGTCTATCCATAGTAGCCTAGTTCCTAATATTCTCGGCTCCATATCTGGCAGATAGCATGCCATATCTTTCTTGTGGTTGATGAAGTCACTATCGAGGACCATTCAGTAATACCACTAAGCAGCACTGAAGCTATATAAGATGCATGGAGACATGAGATGTTCTCATTTTACAATCCACTAGCATGGATATCCCGCATGGGCCACTTCCCTGAATTTTCAACTTTGCCAGCTTTTTAGAATATTATTTATACAATTTATTTAACAATTCTGCATTGTCCGATCAAGAATATGATTTAAGCACCATGCCTTATCCTTAGGCATCCGTGATACCTGGGAAAATAATGCTATTATGCGGAGAAGTCCCTTAATCTTTTTGGCCCTTTAGAATTGAGTTCCTGGCATGATTAATTATCTTTTAGCTAGTTTTAAAATAGCAAATCTCTGGTTCAAGAGCATAATGTCAAGTTTCTGAATTCCCTATTAGCTTGAATTGTTTTAGAAGAAAGAAATACATGGATATGAGAAGTTAAAATCCAAGTTTTGTTGATAATTTCTTTTCTCATATATCATTTGGCATGATTTGTAGAAGTTGTAGCTTTTTAAAAACAGCCATCATTTTTTATTGAAAATTCAGGAAAATTAAAAGTATGACTAATATCCATTCTGGATTCCCCATGCACTTTTCCCCCCCTAATTTGTGACTCACATCTGTAAGAGAAGATTAACATTTCTTTGGAAATGTTTTGCTTTTTCGTTCTTATATTTTTAATCTCCCATGCGATTTGAGCATTGTGATTATTTATTGTCAAAATGGTGATATTTTTTCCCTTGAGCAGCGTGAGCGCTTGAAGAAACAGCTGGAGAAAACAAAAAATCAGAAAGAAAAGTTGGAATCGTTATGCAGATCCCTTCAGGCAGAAAGGAAGCAAAATTTATCAGGGAGCAAGAGTGATAACTCAGTTCCAACATGAACAAGAGCTTATTAAGAACATGTCAATGAACTATCTCCTTGAAGCCATGTCTCAAAAATTATTATCATGTATTTGCGAAATTCTAATCTTTCCATTATTACTGATATATTGCAATTATTCTCAGGTTGTGCTTTCTTGTTTAACTTCTCTTCTGTTGACCCATCCTATTAGAAGATCTGATTTTATTTTCTAGTTTTTCTTGTGATTCTCTTGGAATATCTTTACGATTTGATTATTTGTAAGGATCTGATTTTATAAATACTTTTCTTCATCAGGATCGAGTATTGGTAAGACCCAGTTCTGAATGAGCGGTTCAAAATTATTTTATTTTTAATTTATTATTTTTGCATATGATATGTCAGAATTATGGTTACAAACTTCTCATCTCCCAATAACAAGAGAGTAGAGGCAGGAAGAGGCAAGGCTTGTATTAATGAACCTGTACTTGGGTTTAAGAAGTCGCTTTGTGTGCAAAATAGGTTAAAATAAGGAATTAAAATACAATGAAACAATTTATAATTCAAAATATTTTTCGTGTTATTAAATGATAACAACTGAAAATACAAAAAAATATTTCATGTAGTTATACTGTTTTTAATGTAAAAGCTATTTAATTAATTGGAGTAAATTAAGAAATTAAATAAATTACTAAATTCTAACAAATGCTACCTAATCTTCTTAAAATATTCTTACATATAATTTTTGCATCTGAATTTATAAATTAAATAAATTAGTTTAGAAAATGATAGATATGAAGAAAAAGAATTGAGGTTTTATATTAAAGATTAAAATTAACTTTCTAACTAACTCATACATTTAGGATAAGAAGAATGTTAAATAAATTAAATATCAAAACTACAAAACATGTCATGAGTGAGGCATCTTCTATTTTCTCTTTAATAAAGTAATAAAAAAATTTTATCAAAAAAGAATTAATTAAATATACTACACATTTTTTTGGTACTATCTAAGGATTTAATAAAAAATTACCCAAATCTTTTTTTTTTCCCTGATGAAATTACCCAACTCCTCTAACGTCCCAAAGGTGTTGCAACTACCTTCTCCACTGTTACATTTTGTGGGAACGAAATTAACTTTGTCGACAAGGCATTGATCCAAAAAATTTTATGGATAAGGAGTTTTCTTTTCAGAAATACGCTATTTATTAAAACATTAATCATCATAATCAATTTGTATAATGAAATTGATAACATATATACAGGGCAGCTTATATTCTTCACATAATATATTTAAAAACATATTTAGGTTTACTTTTTATTATTAAAAATTATTAGTCTATATAGATGTAGAGTCAAAATAAATACTACCTCTAGTTCTTAATATAAAAGTTAGTTGACTAATTTAAGTAGATTAAAAAAAATTAATTAAGTTAGTTATTTATAAAAAAAATAGGTGTTGTCTTTTCTAAAGTATTCTTACTAATCAAGTGTATTAATTAAAATTACTATTATTACAAAGACTATTTTAAAAAATGAATAAAAATATAGGAGACCAAGTCGATTGAGATTTTGTATTTAAAACCAAAATAAAAATTAAATGAGCTCTTATGTTATAAACAGGAGATAGTATATACTAACAAAATTTTTTACATATATGCTTATGCTTTGCACAGAAAATATATAGGGAAAAATTACAATCAAGTCATAAAGAAGAGAAATAATTACTAAAAATTCTTAATAACAACTTGTAAATGAAGAATCATAACCTAAGATTTGTTTTGTAATTTTTTTTTTCTTTCTTAAGACTTTATTGTGATTCTCCCAATATATAAGTTATAGAAAATGAATTATTTTTAAAAAAAATAAATTATATTTTCTGCGAGGGATCTGGACGGACGGGATTGTTGTGGGACCTATTAGCACCTGGTCGTTGGGTATATGAACGCACGACGCGAAAACAGAACACACTGAAAAACCGTTTCTTGTTCTTCCGAATTTTGGAATCAAATCACCAAATACATTCTTCTTTCTCTCTCTCCCTCTCCCTCTCCTCTACACACTCTCTCTCTCTGGCCTTGTCTATGAGCGTGTGGCGCCATGGACGACAAAGCTGGAAACCCCAATCGCAGTGGCGGAACTATTGCCAACAATGTGTACTTGGACACCACTAAAGCAGACAAAGCCGTGTGGCTCATGAAGTGCCCACCTCTTGTCTCTCGCTCCCTCCGTTCTCCTCCATCCGATGCCGCCGACGCTTCTCGCCCGGTCGCCAAGGTCGTCGTTTCTCTCGACCCTCTTAACTGCAATGATGATTCTTCTCCTCAGGTTATTATTTCCTTCCATCACCACCTCATTCTGTGATTTCTTGGACCCCATTGATCATTCTGTGACTGCATGCATTGGTTTTCAGACCCAATTTCTCTTCAAGTTCTACATTCTCTGATTTCTAGGGTTTCAGAAACTGGCATTGACTCTTAGTATCGTCCGTTTCTGTTTTTCTTTTACTCCTCTTTGTTCCTGCTCTGAGTCTTTAGACTCTTTGCTCGAAATTAGCTTTCCCAACTTTTGCTTTTTGAGTATACATTCCCCTTCTTTACAAACGTTACATGTTTTCTCTGGCATTTGGACTAGGACTTGCCGCCCGCTCATTTTTAATCCATAGTGGACTAATTTTGTTTTTATGTCCTTCAGTTAAAATGTATACCCAGCGTATCTCCCCGGTTTAAATATTCTATTTTGATTAATATAATACGCTGATCACACATGATTTTTATATTCTTTTCCTGGAATTTTTGCTTGATTGTGTGAATGAAGTTTGAGTGCGTAGGCTCGGTTTGGTTGCTTGGAAGAGTTAACAGACCTAAAAAGTTTATAATTATGCACATAAATTATGATAAATTAACGTCAGCTTCTTTTATTTTGATGAGCATTAAAACAAACAATCATTTGTATGGTTTCTTTACTTTTCTTCTGCAACTCAAATGAAATTTCTGGCAGTAGTCAAGGAATTATACTTAATGTCGTTCCAAATTTTCCCCCTTTTAGTATTTTTTTTATCGTCATGTATTGTAGACATGATCTCAATTCTAGTATGATGAAGAAAATAGTACAGTGATTGAGCACTATTGAGTGATTACAATTTTGCCCTTATGGACTCTCTACAGCAGGTATTTATCCTTTGGTCAAATGTGGAGAAAAGAAAGAACAGCGGAAGGATAGCATCCTATTTCTCATAAAATAGCTTGAGCGACTTAACTTCTTTTTTCTTTTCTTTTTTTTCCTTGGGTGCTGTGAGCAACTTAGCTTTTTGTATCGTTGATTTAGCTCAATTTCTTTGAAGGAATTTCAGGGCTCTATAATGTGTCACATTGATTTAGTAGGTAATAACACTCAGGTGCATTTGGTACACACATTAATTTTCGTGGATGGAGACACGATTTTGTGGAGCAGGGCTTGAGGATTGAGTTGTATTCTTGGCTTAACCAGCTCTAAAAGTTTGTTTTTGAATTTGAAACTGATGTAAGATAGTTTCTGGAGATTTGGGAAAGAATATGTAACCTCGTATATTTCTTAATAGAAGATGTACCCATGTTAAGGTTTATAAATGTGCCCAACCATTGAGGCCCATTAATATTGTTGATGTTATGCGGGACCTTAAATATCATTATCTATGTGTGAAAATGGTTTGGAAGGTTGATGTGAGGAGAGGACAAAAAGGACCTAGCATAGGAAAGTTGTCAAATTTTACACTTTAAGATTGGATTTTTTTTTCCTCCCATCCAATGTGGATACATCTGTTTGATGTAGTGACAGTTTGGGTTGCTTAGCCTATAATGCCTATGCCGCAACTGAACATTTTCATTTTTATTTGAAGAGATAAAAAATGACTAGGCTGCTTTGCTGTCATTCTCTGGTCCATGAATATAATAAAATCTAGCACACTCCCTAAAGCAGATCCTCTTCCCCAATTCCAAATGTTGCAAACAGCAGTCAAGAACATCAAAATTAGTCTGACACCCCAAATCGTTAGGAATCTTACTAATTTACCATTTCACATGATTTGATTTCAAGCGTAACGGAATCTACTCAAAAGTAAGGAGGGAGACAAATTTTTTCCTTTAACCTCACTTAATGAATTGATTTTAAATATATCTGTTTTTGAATGTGAAGGTAACCATATCTTAATATTTTTTAGATCTGATTAAAGTGATGTCCTTCCCTACAGTACTCTTTCCCTTGAAATTGATTGTTTAAGTACTCAGTTTACCATGGAGTTGGCTGGAACTGAAGCTGGACATATTCCCAGATGTTATGCTATGGATATGTCAAAGGATTTCATTCCCATGTCCGTGTTTTCAGAGTCTTCCCAAGGTAATCATGCATCCTTAAGTGACCAGATGTTTTGAATTTTGATTGTCTTCAATAGAACTCTGCTTTAGTGAGGAATTAAGCAGTTGCTTTAATTTATATCTTGGTTTGACATTATGCTTTCGAGATTATTTCAATTTTCATTCTTACATACTCTTGATATTGTCGCCTGATTACAATTCTCTGTTCATACATTATCTGCTTATTGTGCTCTCACGAAATGAACTCTAATTTAAGAAACAGTACAGTGAAAGACTGGAAGATGAGAAAGAATCTCAACACATTCACCGATAAATCCAAGAGAATCTCCAAGATATAATCCGGTTAATCTTTCAGACGTTCTCTCCCAATATTCCTACAACTATTTATAAGCAATAAAACCACTACAGAAGTAAAGCAGAACTGATGCATGATGACTGAAGCATAAAGTAACTCAAAAACAATTGACCTAAGTGGTACTTGCTGTGCATCGTGCTCTGTGATCGGGGAAACTGCCAGTAAACTGTCCTTAACTGCTTTTTGACCTGCTTCTCACTTCCTTTGCCATCATCCCCTCTGCCTTCTTATTTCTCCCACTTTAGGTAATTATAGGACGTGGGTTCCTATCATCATTGTTTAATTGTTTTTTTTTTTTTCCCCCATGTTGAAATGATTGCACTCCCAATATAACCAGCCATGAGGAGGAACTCTTGTATATTCACTATACCAGGAGATTTTTATGGTTAATCTTTTCCGATTAATTTTGAATTTGAATTTGGCCCCCATTGAAGCTATAAACTCAATACCTAGACCTACTTATCCTGTCTATAAACTTCAGCTTTTTCTAATGCATAAGTTCTATATTGACACCTCATGCAGTTACTTTTTGAGCGAAAATGAGAGACCAGTCTTAAAAAGGTTATTAAGAGAACGTTAATATTTAACTTTTGACAGTGCTCTTCCTGTGCGAAACAATAAGTTGCTGATTGGTTAGTTCCTATGATGTCTGGGTTGATGGTGACTATTTTAACAAAAATGGATTCTTGTTCAAGCACTTTTGAATGAGATGTAGGTATGTCAAAGTAGGAAGAATCTTACGTCATACAAATGAAGGGTGACTACTTGATAGTAATCAGTTTGGCACTGAAAATATTGACACCTCAGAAGCAACAGACCTTTTACTGTATAACAATTAGTTAATTAAACAGGGAGGATCTACTATATTCTTGAGTGAGGGCTTGCATTAGATATCTGTACTCTGCAGTATTATGCTTTTCTCGTTTTGGAATTAAGTTGACTATTACTCTTGTTCAAGGCAGATTATTGTTTTGTCTTTTCAATTATTATTTTAGAGGATTTTCTATAAATGCTATCAAACGAGATATTTTATCTTATAAAACAAAGCAAACAAATAAAAGAAGAAGAAATTTTAATGTCAATTAAAACATTTCAATATATACTTTCACCAAAAAAACATTTCAATATATATGTTTTACTTAGACTTCATAGCTTAATTGATATCTGCCTAGTGAATTCGTAGGCACCAACTTTGTATTTTTCTCAGGTAATTGTTGAAACAATGGTCAAATAATTCATTTATTGTCTGTTAAATGTAATTCCATTTTATGTGGTAATTTATTTTCCTTTGGGTTTGTGATTTACCTAGGTACCTTTCCCATGTATCTTTAACTTGAGCAAGTGGAGATTGAATAGTTCCTAATGGAACATGTAAAAGAATGGAGGAGATCAGAATAATGAGGATATACTTTATTACGCTACCCCTGGCAATGTTTGGTTTGAGACTGAAAATATCATAAATCTCCTCTAGTACTGTAATTTTGGCAAAAATTTTGACTGAAACAGTTGAAATTTCTTGTCAAACTGTAGGAAAAATTAGTGTGGAAGGAAAAATACTCAACAAATTTGACATGAAGCCTCATAATCAAAACCTTGAACTCTATGGGAAACTCTGCCGTGAAAGGACAAACAAATATATGGTCAAAAGTAGACAGATACAGGTTTTCTTATGGCTTTTGTAACATGAATTTAATAATTCATGCGATAATTTTCTTTCCTCTGACTCTTCCTAAATTTCATTTTCAGGTTATTGACAATGATCATGGGGCTCATATGAGGCCCATGCCTGGGATGATTACCTTTGCCACTTCTGGGGCCAGTGTATGTCTTACTTTTCCTCGTTAACCCGATTTTTGGCAGATCTTGAACCATGCCTGGAGGGACTTGTTCTTTTAGAGATTCTTTGACATACGTAGACTAAGCCAATCATGAAAATGTATGCGAGTGTGTCAGACATGCTTATTTTGATATCGACTGGGTCTGCTTATGTTTCCCTTGGGGAGACTGGGAGCCAGGGGTAGAAGGGTTAGCGCTTATTATATATTTTGTACTTACTAGATCTAACAGAAGCTATTTTGTTGATTTAGGAAAAGAAGAAAACCCCAACCAAAGCAACTGAAACAAAGAGAACCAGAAGGGACCGTGGAGAGATGGAAGAAATTTTGTTTAAGCTCTTTGAACGGAAGCCAAACTGGAGTTTGAAACAACTCATACAAGAAACTGACCAACCCGAAGTATGTATTCTTAGTGACACGTTTTTCTTAAATATTCAACTCTAATTTATGGGACATTAGTTTGAGATATGTACAGGCAGAACACTCATGAAAAGTAAGTTTTGTCAGACAATAGCCAGTAGTTATCATCAGTTGTATAAAGGACTACACTCTATATGCCAAGTCTAATTGTGAAGAATGTGTTGCTTCTAGGAGAAGTGCATGTATTTCAGATACGCCTGCACACACGATGTAAATGGAGTTTAGGGGTTTGTAAATTCAAGTTATTTTTCAGAAGAAAAAGTGTAGATTTTAAGATGTTTGTTATCAAGTCCTTTTATTTAACTATGATATATGAAATGAAAGAACTCTTTTGTAGGTGTCAATAATGTATTACTGAGTTGGGGGAAATTTACTTGTTATATTTTATTAAGAATCTGTATACTCCTAAATATCTTTTTATCTTTATATATAGTAGGAAAGCCTCTACCATGGTCACCATGTCTGTGTGAAACCCATGCTTCTATATGGCAGACAGTTGCCATTGATGAGTAATCCCAAAACCGTTTAATAGCAGATGCTGTTGATTGATGATGAAGTAGTGGTTCGTTAGAATACCTGAAATAAGTTAATATCCCAAAATCTTGTCCTCTCGCTGTGAGAAATTCCAAGGCAAAATCAGCCTACAAAAAATTAATAAAATGAGCGTATCAGAAGATTTTTCAATAATACCCATTTCAACATGCTTTTCGGTCCATGTGATTTGATTCAGCCCACTAATCTTGAAACTATGTTTCTTTAGCATTCATCTATCCTGTTGGCTGTGACTGTGTTGACTGTGAGTGCTGGACTGACATCTTGCTTTGCTGCAGCAATATGTGAAAGATATACTTAAAGAACTGTGTGTCTACAATAACAAAGGAACTAATCAGGGCACATATGAGTTGAAGCCCGAATACAGAAGATCTCATGATTAAATGCCCAAGATGGTTGATTATATCATGCCCTGATCACCCTTTTTTGGCCCTTCAATTTGTGTCTATAAGTCACTGATTCCTTTCCTGTTGATTTGTTTAGTGCAAGAACACAAGAAGTGGATAATTGGGTTTCTTTGTCTGTTTCAGAACTGCTATAGCATGTCTCCTCACGGTTTAACCATTTGAATGAATCATTACCCTTCCATGCTTGTCTCTTTATCTTACATCTACCGCTCAGCTTTTTGGCTTCACACATATAAGAGATTTTTAGGCAAGAACACTTTATTGAAGATAAATTAATCAAACCAACCTTGGCTTTATTTTGTTAGAGGTAGATTTTATTGATATGTTTATTGTGTGTGTTAATAATGATTGTAAATATATAATTCTCGATAACCAATCCACCTATAGATTCGATTGCTGGTCGCGTGCTGACATGGTTAGATCTCAAATCATTTTGATTGAAAATTTAATTATGATTTTTTTCCTTGTTCTGGTAGTGGGATCCAGCTGTGGGAAAATGCATTTTTTATTATCCCGTGTTTATCACGAGCCAGTTGCATCTCCTATACCCCTCCCTTTCTGCATCTTGTTATTGTCATTTTAATATACTGAATTTGACAAATGCATAATGTCCTCTGTGATTTGTAAAAGAGATCTTGAGTTGCTTACCCCTATGCACGAGTTATTGAATAAGCCATTTTCCCATCAAGGTTAAGGAGTCAACTAAGCATTTCATTCGGATGGAGTCAGAGTTCATCCCTATATTTTATATTAACATATTAATGATTTTGGTGATATTAATTTTGATTTCGAGTCATATGAGATTTTAGGATAATTATTTAGATGGGATGATGCTGTGTATATTGCTTTATTTTGATAGCCTTGTTCTAGAAGGGCAAAGTTGATTATTTTGCACTTTTGACACATTTTAAGTCCAGATTTATGTCATAAGGGTTACGGCGATATTCTCTTGGATTTAAAAAAAAATGGAATATTTTATTACGTCAAAATAATTGTATTACTAACCGAAATTTTATATAAAGAAAATTTAGAATTTACGTCACTAAATCGTATAAGCATGGTTTTGCAGGATAGTTCACAATTCACGTCATAATAACGCTTGAAAAGTAAGTATCTTGTCATGCCATTATATCAAGCTGTTCCACTGTTGGGGAAAAAAAATTAACATTTGAAGAAAAACTAAACACACACTTGATTTATCTTTTATTTTGAGATATACATATACATACAAACATCTTTATTTCAAAAATGTGATTTTTATAAGGGAAAATAACAAAAAAAAAGTACTTGTTGAATTTAAAAAATAATAATAAATAAGTGATTTTGACAGATTTTAATATATCAAAACTATTACAAGAGTAATCAAAATCATTACAAGAATAATCAGTATAATTTATTTGTCCTTTTGAAATTTAATAAGTTATTTTTGTTGTTGTCATTTTTCCATTTCATTACAATAATATGATTTTTTTTAGTGGATTTATAACAATATTTTTAACTTGGTATTAAATTGTGAGGATCAAAAATAGTTTGAGTCCAAAAATATGCCTAAAAATAAAGAACAGCGTGCATGCTCGAATTGTCAATCCCACAAAACAGTGAAACTGACGTATTTCACGTGGCAACAAACGTATAATACTTACTGCTAGTTTGAGTTACCGTCAAAGATTGGGAAATATTGGTGAGTATCTACTAAATTATCCGGTTCTAAATGTAAGACTCATTACTGGACGAGTATTTAGTATCGCCACGAATTGAAGACATCAAATATGGGGATGATCACAACATATTCTTTTTCATCGGAGTATTTACTTCATTTATTGAGTCATTTTCTACTTCCCATTGTTAACGCACATCATTATTATTTGGGCTGTTTGGTTTCCTTTGTAATTAGCCATTGACCCCAATCCAATTTCATTTCGTGCATTGAACAATGCCTTTGTATTTCTTTTTATATACTAATTTGCATCTTAGCATTCGAGAAAACTTATTTGGTAGAAGTCAAATCACATTGAGACTTTAGCACACCTTGCAGACGCATTTTGTGCCAACATGAAATTAAGTTTTTAAATAATTTGAGATGTACTACTAATTATAAAAGCTAGTTGACTGATTTGAGGAAATTAAAGAAAGAAGTTAAGTTAGTTATTTGTAATAAATAGGTGTTGTCTTTTCTAAAATATTCTTGCTAATCAAGTGTATTGACTAGAACTACCATTGTTAAAAGGATTATCTTGAAAAAAATGTATAAATATAAGAGATAAAGTGAATTAAGGTCTTATATTTAGAACCAAAATAAAAGTTAAATAAAACCTTATATTAAAACCGGAGGTACTATATCATTAAAATAATTTAAATATATATTATATAAAATGTAAAAGTTTTCCACAAAAAATCGTGGATAACTATTCAAAGGATTCTTAAAAAACAGGGTAGATAAATATTAAATAAAACGTCATTAATCTTGAAAAAAACGTGGGCAATGACGGGTGAATAATGGAACATTTTCTAATTATTAATACCAAATTATGTTTAATATATTCTATAATTTATGGAAAAAACCACACTGAGCTTCTTCTTCTTCTTCTTCTTTTTGGCCGGAAACATATTGAGCTTCTAGACCATATGAATAATCGCACAGACCTATAAATTAAACTCAATATTTGACCAAAACAAGGATGAAAATAAAAATCATTCCCGTCGCATAAAGGTCAAAAATCATATATTATTGAGCTGGGGATGATTTTTGACCAACCAAAGCGGTAGGAAGGGCTTCCATTGGAAACGAAGAGACATTAAATGATAGCGATAATTAAATTCCAAACGGAATCATCAAAATTCATGCCATTGGTGACTTCAAAATACCACCACGTTGAGCAGTAGGTCCAATTTGGCGTGTGCATACCACAGCCAACATTGACCTTCTCTCCATCTCTCTCTCTCCACGGCCACGTTCCAGCAACCAAAAGTGAGTTAAATAAAAGAAACGCATTTCTTCTTTCTTCATGTTGCTGTAGCATCTCTATTCTTTTTCCTTCCCATCCCACCTACCGCGGTATCATTCCTTGCTTCTTTTGCCTTTTTTCCCTCTCTCTCCCATTTTCCTTGGTTTCTTCGCGCTCTCTGGGCGTGTGGCTCTTTTAACCTCCGACAGGTACATATCTGCGGTTTCTGATTTCTGGGTTGCTGACTTTTTCCTCCAATTGTTTGTTGTTGTTGTTGTTCCTTCTGTTAGGTTTTCGTTTCTGCGATGGGAATTCTGGGTTGATTGTTTGATACCGATTTTGATGTGTGATTGGCCGTTGTACTGTGATGTGATCCTCATTTCAACTGATCTTGATTTTTCTGGAGCTACTATTGTCAAGAAGTTCACAATTTTTGGGATCTGATTTTCTCTTTTGTCAATGCATATAGAAATCCTTGTGGGAATTGAAGTTATGCTTTTTTGTTGTGTTTTTTTTATAAAAAAAAAAAATTTTGGGAGGTTGGGTTCAGAAAGCTCGTTCTAATTCGGCCTTGGGTTGACTTTTGGGGAAGTGAAAGACTAGCATTAATTTAACCTCAAGGGTCGTGGTTTATTGCAGTTTGGAAATAGGAACGAATAATCAATTTGCTTATTTAGTACGACCTTGATGATTAAGTGTTATGGTCATCTCATGACAGGGTTAGAGCGTTTTCTGTATACCTTAGAAATCATCTGAAAAATGGAAGAGAATTAAGATTCTAAAATTTTAGATATGCGTGATCAGATGGGTTTGCAATTGGGTTTTGAATACTGGCATGGAGCTTTCCTTATTTTGAGATTTCATTTGTCTGGATTTGTAAAAGTTATGAGAATTGGTTTCAATTAGCCCTCAACTGTTTGTATTTGAGGATTTTTTTGCTAAATTCGCACAAAAAGAAGTTTAATCAGTTTCTAATTGCTGATTGGCGAGAAACACTAGAAACAACGGGCTGTACGTTTCAATTCCGTAATTTGGTTATACACTTTAGTCAGCTTCTGTGCTTCATGAAAATTTCCTTATTCGTCAATGTGATGAATACCTTCATTGTATTCAATATTTGAATTGTTTTGTTTCCTTGCTCAATGATCAGTTAGGTTCGAAGGTGGGTAAGTCATTATTGAGCTGGCTTTTTGTTGAAGTTAAATTTATTGATGTATGTTAATAAATCAACTAGCAATGGTGTCTTGACATTTATTCAATTCAACTAGCATAAATAACATGCGTCATTATAATATTTGTGTGTCGATAAGTTGATATTTACCATTTAATTAGTTACGCAGGTATTAAAATCTTTGATCCAAAGCAAAGACTTGAATATAACTTGCTTTTGAAAGATAGAAATACCCCTCTTGCTGATGAGCATGTAAAATGCTGGCTTTCATATTGACATTCATAAATTATTTTGTTTAAACTTATTATCTCTACTTCAGTGAATAAGTTTCTTGATTATGCATTGCCATGTGCAGATCTGCTAAATCTACAACAAAACAATGGATTTCTTCTCCAGAGATATAAATGAGGATTCCATTATTAGATGTCCATTCCTGAGGAACATCAATGAGCCTACTAACTTCTCATTCTCTTCATCATTGGCTTTTCCAATGCCTGTAAGTTTTTCATTTGCTCTCATCTAGCTAGCATGTTTGTTGAGAATAATAACCATCTTTGGTCTCTAAGACCTATCTGACAATTTAGGCCATTATTGTGTACTGGTAACTAGAGCTGCTGTTCCAGGAAACACAGTTCCCATTTCCTTGATCCCTAGTGTATTTATACTATTTTTGGAAATTAACTCTCAAATATGTTGCCTAAATATGCTTTCAGACCATTTATCTCCTCCCGTTAGAGACAATAATAATTGAGGGGCTGACACTGACAAATATTTCTCTTTCTCTTATGCAGGTTCGGGGGACTAAAGGTCCAATTTTTGAAGATGGTCCCAATTTTGATCTGGCATTTAGGCTTTTCCACGGTAGTGATGGTGTGGTTCCCTTATCTGAAAGTTCTTTTCAGCTTTCAGAGAAAGGACAGCCCAAGCCTCCTACATCCCAGTTCAATCCCTTAGCAGCAAAGGCAGCAACTATCAGTCTATCATCTTTTGGATTGGGATGGCCTTTTAGTTTTGATTCATTTTCTGAGAAGTGGAACAATCAGAAAAGAAAATCCAAATCTTCAAAAAAAGAACCTTCTTCACGGGTATAACACATTTGTCCTGCTGTCTTATCCGCTTTCTAAACCATCTTCTGTAGGAAAATCTTCAAATAAAGGCTCTAACATTATAAATATCATGTTTGGTAGATCTTCATATCATGATTCAGATTATATTTTTCATTGTCCCTGATGCATGTCAAATTGGTATCTCAGGATAGCTCAAAGCATGAGGCAATGAGCGATGAGTGGCTGCAAACGGGTAACTGCCCTATTGCAAAGTCATACCGAGCTGTTAGCAATGTCCTTCCACTTGTTGCAAAGGTTCTTCAGCCCCCTGCTGGCATGAAATTCAAGTGCCCACCCGCAGTAGTTGCAGCCCGGGCAGCTCTGGCACGGACTGCACTTGCAAAGAACCTTCGGCCTCAGTCACTACCCACAAAAGTTCTCGTGATTGGGATGTTGGGAATGGCAGCTAATGTTCCCCTGGGAATTTGGAGAGAACACACCAAGAAATTTTCACCATCATGGTTTGCTGCTGTCCATGCAGCTGTTCCATTCATAGCGATGCTAAGGAAGTCCATTCTGATGCCTAAATCAGCCATGGCTTTTACCATTGCTGCATCAGTTTTAGGTCAAGTAATTGGATCTCGGGCCGAGCGGTACAGGCTAAAGGCTTTGACTGCAAAAAAATTGGCTCTAACAGAAACTTCTGATATTTCTGCGGGCACAGAAGCCACTGATATCTCTATGAGTACAGAAACCTCCGTCGGCTCAGCTCAGTTACAAGTGATTAAACCGAAAGAGAGACATTGCAGTGATACTGCGAACTGGAATGCAGCTACTCTTCAGCTGGCCGGACCTTCATCAACAGATGTGTTTTGCTGATGATTAGTTTGCTATCTGTGCAATCGCTTCTGTTTGCAGAGTGTGTTTTGAATTATTATCTTTGTATTGATCCATTTTCACCTTGTTTGCCTCTAGGTAAATGAGAAAATAAAAACATACGTTTTCCCATTGAGGCTGTATCCTTTCCTTCTATTATTAAATACTCTATTTCAAAAACGCTTCAATTGTTCAACAGAAATAAATTAGTGCCATATAAAGATTGCAATGTTTGGCTTAATATGCTCTGTCAAGCCATTTTTCTGTGTCTGTTTATTGCTGAAAAATAATGTTACTATACATCGCTGTTTTCCTACAGCATAATATCCGTTCATATCAAAGAGGTTTGACTTACTCAACGTTGGAACATGTTCGTTCAAACGCGTAAGATGCGTGGTTCAACTACTCTTACCTACAGCTCCACTAATTTTCAGACTTGTCCGGAATGTTCGGTACATGGCTGACTAGGCCTGTTCACGGGACGGGTCGGGACTGGGACAGGCCAGTCCTGGTTCCGTCCCGATAAACAGTAACGGGACAGAAAATCTGTCCCGTGTCCCGGTCCCGATCGAGACGGGACGGGATCGGGACGTCCCAAAAAAATTTTTATTTTTTTATTTTTTTAAATTTTTTTAAATTTTTAAAAAATATGATTTTTTAATTATATTTTTTTGGGCTTAAACCTTATAAAAATTTTTTTTTATTTGTTTGGACACTTCTAAACAAAAGCTCAAAATATTACATATAATAGTAATTAAAAATTCTAAACAAAAGCTTTTAACACAATAAAAACTTGCTAAAAATTCTAATCATCAATAATCTCAAATCATTAACAAATATAAAAACTCTAAATAAATATATCTATAGTTCCATACAATAGTCTCAAATCTTAAAAAAAATATTAAAAAAATGATATGATATAAATAGGATAAAAAATTAAAAAAAAAAAAAAGAACCGGGACGGGACGACCCCATCCTGTGTCCTGTCCCGTCCCGGTCCCTTTTTTGTCCCGTCCCGAAAAATTTCAAGACGGATCTGTCCCGTCCCAATAAGACCAGGACCGAAACGGGTCAACCAGGACGGGCCGGCCTTAAACACCTCTATGGCTACGACGTTTTGCTAATCATATGGTCAATGTCATGCATAATGCATTCATTCAATCCACTCTGGACTAACACATGGATTGTGAAAAGAATTTTGATCATTACATGCGATAGCCTTGACGAACTTTGAGTCCCGTTTGGAGTAGCTTATAAGTAACTTTTCAATCATGATTTACATAATACGAGATAAGTATATGAGAAGAGTTTTATCTCGACTTATGTAAAACGTACTTATAAATGATTTCTAATGTTCTGCCAAACAGAGCCTTTATCGCGAGCTGAAACGAGGTGCCTCTTCAACACTATGAATGATTTTCATGGAATCGCTTTTAATCATCCACCCTCAATCCCCAGGGATTAACTATAAATGCACCCACATTTAAAAGCATCACTCAAGTGATGACAATAAACACGAGTGAAATACGGTGAATTTATGTAGTTTCCACTTTCCTCGACTCGACGAACACTTTCTATTTGCCAATAAATCTACCAAGATACCAATCGTCAGTTATCAGAGAGAGAAGCCATTAACTAACTGTAATATAAAACCATAAAGAAGAAATATTTTTGCCATGGCCATGATGGAAGTCCCACACCATGTAAAGTCACAACGGATAGCCAAGACAAGCCTATAAAATGACGCGCTTGTAGATCGAAAACCTCATACCTTTCTCGGCCTTTTGGCTAAGATCAAGTGTAGTATCTGTTCTTATCAGTTTAATATCTGATACGTGGGCCATCGGCCCACATGATATTAAATTAATTTTTTATTGGGGTGGCCCAATACAATAGCTTGCTATTGGGGTTCTCAAGCGTCGCCCGAGCGTTGCACTACGGCTCGGGCCTGGCGCACCCTACCAATGCCAGTATTAAATGCTTTCCTCTAATGATTATACAGGTATGGATGGGATGCAATTATTATGATGAAAGTTTAACGCGGTATGTAGTGGCAAATTAAAATTGTTTATCACCCTGTTTTAGATGGCTGATAATTTTAATTTGATTTTAAATGATTTAGAAAAGATCATAAATATTTATTACAAGTGATTAAATTATTTTATTTATTTAATTTTTTTAAAATTAGTTTTTAATAATTAATACTACTAATTAATGATTATTTTTTATTAATAATTAATATTTAATTTGGCCATATAATTATTTTAGGTCTTTTACGATAACAGTTATCAATCACACAAATCTGAATTAATTCTCTCATGAATCTAAATAAAATCATTATGTAGATGAGGAAAAAATGCAAGGAAGATATAAAAATAATTCTTAACTTTCACACTGATAGTAAATATTTATTTTTAAAATCTCATTTTTATTTTGTATTTGTCAAAATTGACGAATAAATTTTTTTCATAATATGCATATCAAAATGTGCCAAGCACAAAGGCACAGGCCTAACGACTAATGAGTAATTAAAGTTTTTTTAAGTATCTGTTGTTCGTTGGCAAGGAAGAAAAATATTTGTCATTCATTCAAGAGAAAACCTAGCACGTTTTACAATTTGTTTTAAAGAATAAATTATGTACTAAGTAAAACAAGCTTGGCCGGTGCGCAATTTTACCCTTTTAAATCAACTAAAAAAGATATTTTATTCATTTAAGATCTCATAAAATATCAAAATTACTCACAAGTCCTAAAGGACTTTAAAATATTATATTCTAATTGTAAAATGACATTACGATTAATAACCTCAGCAATGACTATTAATAATCTAATGAGAACGTGTTGACAACCTAAATAATATCCGTTGACAACTTATTTTATAGGATCATATAACCTCCACATAAGAGTAAATTATTATCAAATAGTATAATACAATAACTTTAACACTGAAATAAGAAGCTTTTTGAAACCATTCAAAACTTTAATTAAATCCAATAGGATTATAACAAAATTTTAATATAAAGATCCATTGACAACCTCAACAGTGAGTATTAATAATCCAAGAAAAGCTATTTACAACCTAGACAGTGTCTACTAATAACTGACTTTATAGGATAATATAACCTTTAACAATTATGACTAACTAAATTATAACTAAATAGTATTAAAGTTGATCTCATGTAGTTGTTACGTTATACTATTTAGTTATAATTTGATTTTATGTAGAGGTTATATTATCCTATAAAGTCATTTGTTAACAGACACTACCTAGGTTGTCAATAGCTCTCCTTGGGTTATTAATACTCACTGTTGATGTTGTCAATGGATCTCTGTATTAAAATTTTGTTATAATTCTATTGGATTTAATTAAAGTTGTTAATGGTTTCGAAAAGCTTCTCATTTCAGTATTAAAGTTATTGTATTATACTATTTGGTTATAATTTACTTTTATGTCAAGGTTATGTAATCATATAAAATAAGTTGTCAACAGATACTGCTTAAGTTGTTAACACCTTCTTTTTAGGTTGTTAATAGTCGCTACTGAGATTGTTAATCACAATGGTCAAAAAAACATGAATTAGGAATCTGAGGGATAGTGATATCATTTTACAATTACAATATAATACTCTAAGGTCTGTTGATAATACTCTAAGGTCTGTTGAGACCTATTAATAATTTTGACATTCCGTGAGACCTTAATAAATAAAGTCTTTTTTTTTTTGGGAACCTCTGCGTAATTTTCCTTTTCGTTATAGTATACTATCACAATCTCCGTTAGAACCATCCCGTCTTCCTCTTTCTTAGCCTCTGGGACATCTCTTTCCTCCTCCCCTAGACCAGATACTTCCTTGTTTCCCCTCCCTCTCTGAGAAATTACTGAAACCAAATTTATTTTTCTGATATGATTTATTCATTTGCTTTGTTACTGATGCTCGTATCTATTTGGTGGCGTTCTGTGTACACTAATTTATACCTTTTATGGCTATTCAACTGAAGAAATTAGGAAATGTATTTAACATACAATTTGTTTTGAAGTTGCTATTGAAATCGTCTTACTGATCTACCGCACAACTGAAAGAAGGAAAAGTGAGGACGTGAACTCCGTCCAGTTCACATGAAAGTGGAAAACACTACTAAAATCTCATTGAATCTTTATGAGGATTACTTCTAGCAAGAAAGAGCAACTGGTTTTTTCCTCTTGAAAATCTTGTTTCTAATTTATCAGGCGATTCAAATAATAAAACCTTGTTATTGAAGGGATCGAAAGAGAAGTTATATTCTGCAACGCGTGAACAAAATCTCGCAAGCGACATTCTAGGAGGCGCAAAATCAACCGTTTTTCAATGGTGCAGAGCCTGACCACGAGCCTCCGCCTTCCATAGTGGCTGGTGTGGGTACTTCCAGTTTCCACAGAATTTCTTGAACGGTTTTGACGACGATGATTGTGGCGCTCACAATACTTTTGGCCAGCCACCTTCGCAAAGCGATTGGATGAGAGGTAGCGTTCAGGTGAGGAGGAAAGAGATGCTGCAGAGGCCAAGAGGAAGAGGGCGCGATTCTAACGGCGGTTGTGTTTGTGATGGCGTTAGTAAAAAGGTAAAATTGATCTATTTTTAATATATGAGGAGTGAAATTACAAAGCACCTGTAAAAATATTTTAGAATGCCATCTTAATCCAAGTTTAAATAAGAATCTGTGATAACTCAATTTAATAATCAAAAGCATCATCAAAATATTCAAACATAAAAAAAAGCTATCATCCTACTTTGAAAAAAGTTATTTATCTTGTTTGATGGGATTATTTTTCCGGCAAACAGGACTAAATTTTCTTACTGAAGAAGAAATTGGCACCGATATCAGCCCTAATTTACCATTGTCATCATCACAATTTCGTTGCATCGTTGCACTGCTTCGCTGCTTTGATTGTTTCGATCCAATTTGAAACTTGTCGAAATCGCTCGATGGCAGCGAGCTCTTCACTGCCCCGTGATATTCAGAAGTTCGGATATCCTTGGCCGGAATTCAACGACGGTCTCTTTTACAACGACATCGTGCGACCCTCCGATTCTGGTGCTTACTTGCTTCTTAATTCTATGCTACAAGTTTTCAGCCGAGTTTAAAGAAGGAAAATTTAATCGGAATTATTTTTGCACTTTCTTTTTCCCTACTTTCCCACCCGTCTCCCTGCATTGCCGGCGCAGCCAAACGAGACCTCCTTTTTCCCTCCAATTTCTTGTTTGGTGTGGATAATGCTTACAGAAGCATGTATCAGTTCACTTACTAATCATACTCCAATAATTTCAGGCTTGACATTGTTGGAGTTCTACTCGAGCAAGTACAAGAGTTCAGCTCCCTTGCAAGGGTAAGCTACCTGGAACCACTCAGACTTCATCAAAATTTATAACTATTATGATTAACTTTGTTTATTTTTGGGTCTTGGCCCTGCTTAGGAACGAAGGAAAATAAAGTAAGTTGGGCACGGTTAATGTCATCAAAAGCTACTTTTTCCCCTCTTCTGAAAAAAAAAGAAGTAATTGAATATGCTTCCTTGAGAATCACTAAAAGGAGAATGAGTTTCAGTAGCTTCTGATATGTATGCTAACCTTCCTTCACTCAAACGGCGTTTGAAAGTGCTAGTCAAGCTAGCCGAAAACGAGTCACTGCATTTCTTTTCATAAGCAGAAATAGATCATCACCGATGAACGTGCTTAAGATTATTCAGATCTTCTCCTAAATCCAAGAGAAAATGGTAACTATAAGCTGATCCTTAATACCACAGAAGAGCTAATTAATTCTTGCCAACGGCTGAGCTGCAATATGATTTCTACCCAACGGTTTCTTCCAGTATCGTTTTTGGGGTAGAATAGTGTTTCTTCCTGCACACGTCTGTTTAGTTCTGTGGGAATATCTGTGTATAATTTGAATTTTTGGTCATTTCTCAGACTTAAAGTTTCTTTTGGTTTTACGAAGGCTCCTGAACCTCTTGTATTTTAATTCTCCTAGGCTCTTTGTAAAATTATTCTCTTATAGAACGTTCTTTGTTACCCAAAAATACTCAGTATTTCAGTATTGATCTTCTCCCCGCCCTTTTTCCCAATAAAAATATCGTACTGACATTTTAGCAGTTGGTTGCAGCGTTTTCAGAGTGAGCAGGTCTGGTCGTCAAGGAATCTGAATTAGTAGGCTATACGGAATGAATTGTCTCTACAGCTCAGTCTAATCCTCATTAGCATGTTGTCTGCAGATAACAGTAGATGGAAAAGTTGTTACAGATCCCAACACAGTCCTCAGGTTATTTGATGCAAATCTATTATTGTAGGTAGATCCTCACTTCCATAACATGTCTAATTTTTTCTTTTTATTTATGTTAGAGTTGGCTCAGAGTTAGTCTATCATAGGCTTCCATGGAAGGAACCTAATGCACCATACATGATTGAAGTTTTGCATGAAGATGATGACTTGGTAATTTTTCTTTATTTTTGTCACTATAATGCGTTATCATGTCAGTCTCTTCTTGTTCGTTAATTGCTCTGGCATTTTTTGATTTACACTGTGCCTAGAGACATAGGATGCTACCGTTTTGCTGTTTTTTTTATTCACTACAAAACAAAGGAGACCTCACGTTCTGAAATTTTCTGCTTTCTCTGACTTTTGATTCTAGATTTGAAAGCTTTTTATGGCCAAAAGGGGGTAAAAAACCTTCAAATGTCATGCCAAATATGTTATCGAGGATTTTCTATGCTCTAATACCTATTGTGTCGAGGCATTTGATATTTTAATTTACCAAAAGGAGCATAAATCATTCAGAATATTTTCCTGTTCCTCCGAGCTAAAATAGATTGTTTCAAGTAGCAAACTAATAGATTATTTTTAATTAGTTTTGGTCATCAACTGGGATATGTCTATTCAATTTGATATGAACAAGTTGATATGCATTCAGATTGCTCTGAATAAGCCTTCTGGCCTGCAAGTTCTACCTGGAGGTCTTTTCCAACAAAGGACAGTTTTAACACAGCTCCGGTGGCAAGCAAACAATCAGGGAACATATGTGGCATGCCAGGGGTCTCACCCTATTCCAGTACATCGGTTGGGTAGGGGAACTTCAGGTTAAACTGAATACCCATGCTAATATTTATAAGAGTTAAGTTTGAATTTGATGTACTGCAATTCAGAAATGTTACGAGCATGAGTTTTTTGAGAGATAACTTCACTGCTTAGATCATGTACAAATCAGTGTAAGATATGGACGCCACTTGTGAGGAGTTTGAAACCCTTCACTAATTTCTTAATTGATAGTTTAAATGGAAGTGGAAATAGTATTTTCTAAGTCATTCCCTGAGACACTACGTAAGTATGACTGACTAAATAGTTTTTCTAGACCCTAGCTAACATTTTAACCAGGTTGGCAATTCTTCACTCTTTTCAAGATTGATTGATTGTATCTCAGGAATTTTACTATGTGCAAAGACAAAGCTAGCTAAAGCTCGACTTGCATCATATTTTGCCGATGGAACATCTCATATTGAGGGAAACAGGTTTGTTGCATCTGCTTATTCTTTCTGCATTAAAATAAAGATGTATCAGCTCAAAAAGTTTGCATTTGAAGTTTTAAAATAAATATGTGTGTGTGTGTATCGATGCCTTTGTGATATATCTGGCCATATATCATTGATAACTTCCTGAGTTGTTTAGGGGTTTCAAAAGAGACCGTTGGTTTGTTATGCTTGGTTGGAAGGAGATCACCATTCACTACCGCTATCACTTGTCTGAGAAGTGGTTGCTGGTTATTTAGTTTGTACCATGCTGTTACTTAAGACCATGATTGCATTAAAAAAAAAAAAAAAAAAAAGATTGTCACCTCTTTTCACTTATCGTATTCTCTTGTTTCCAATAACAGAGATTCCAACAAGGAGATTGGGAAAATTGCAAAGATTTATCGGGCCCTTGTAAGTGGGATCGTTGACAATGATAAGGTAATTTCCTGTATAAGTTTGACAAGGGTATTTGATTGTTCAGGGATTTCTAATAATACCCCTCTTAAAAAAGGGATTAAAGAAAAAGCAAAATGAGATTAAATGAGATTTAAAGGGTCTGGAAGTCAGTAATTGTTTATTCAAGTGATTGCGAGACTTGTTACACCACAGGAAGTCGTTCTCTTCTATAAATTAGATTTAAAGCTCCAGTAGCTTATGTAGTTACTCCGGTTATTTAGAGGTATTAGGTGAAGTTCCATAAAACTAACTCTGTATTTTTGTAACGTCCTTCTTCATCATTTATTTTTGTTCTGATTGTTGCTCGAGATTGTATTAAATAGACTGAGTCTATTTAGTTCTCCCATGTATGTCGAATCAAAAGGGCAATAAAGTTTTTCCTTTTCAGCCAATTGGGAGATTCAGTTGTTTGTTCCTTTTTATATAGGATCCTTTCTGCTTTTTCCCCTTTTTTCTCTAAACTGACTTGCTAGAACTACGATGTTTAAAATACATAGCTTTCACTTATTAAAGGAAACGTAACTTTCACAACGTACTGATTTTTTCACTCTATAGGTGATTATCAAGCAGCCAATTGGAACAATAAAATATCCTGGTGTTGCTAAAGGGCTGTACGTTGCTTCTCCGTCAGGTTGGTTGTTAATGCTTCTTTCAAAACCATAATTTGCATAAGATCATGGTCCTTTGTTACTTCAGCCAGATGTTTACTTAATAAACCATAATCTTTATTGAGCTACCGTTACATGCCTTTGTCATAATATTTGCTATTTCATCATATGCCAACAAATTTCTTCACATTATTTTGACATTTCCTTTTCTATCGTTTAATTAGCTTTTCATCATCTTATGTTCTGTTCTTCTCATTGAGACAGGAAAACCAGCTCTCAGTGTAGTGGATGTGCTAGAAAGAAATATACAAGGAAACTGCACATTGGTCCAGGTGTGGCTGAATTTATATGATTATATATAGTTATATGCTCCTGTATCTAATTTCTAACTCCGTAGACTCAGGTTCTGGGGAACATGCAATATCATGAGAAAAAAATGAACGTACAATGATTCTTATTTATTTTAAAAATTTATGAAAAAAAAATATGATCATTTTAATATTGTATTTTATCATATACAGCAAAGCAAGCATATTGCTGAGCGCATTTGCACCTCGGTATCTTTAATCATAATTATGTGGCATCAAGAGTCTGAGGTGATGGCTGATAAACATTACCGCTGGGTGTGGGTGTGGGTAATAAAGAAGTTCAATATGTCATATGCATGTGGATTGACAGAAGGTCTACCTAGGTATCCTGAACAAAGTAAATATTTGTGGCTTGCATGCATTTAAATTGTGCTGGTTATATTATAATTTTCTTGGATTGGGTTGTCTAACAGGTTCGGATACAATCTGGAAGGCCACACCAAATCCGCATTCATCTGTCTTTCATAGGGCATCCTCTAGTAGGTAAGCATTGAATTGACGAGTTATTTATGTTGCTTCATGTGAAAAGTATTCAAGTGAAATTTTCCGAGTCTTGTTATTGGAAGATACACTAGTCTAGTCGGAGAACGAATCACTCTTCCCATGAAAAAGTTGTTGAATTTTGCAAGCTCACGTCATATTACAAGCCAAGGAGACTTCCTTTTCTGTCATGGATATAAATCGCTGTCCTTCGTAGGCCTAAGTTTCCGAGGCACATTCCTATTTCCATGTTTTATTATAGTGAAATTAGATCCAGGCCGTATGCTATGGGGACATCTTGCTCGTGTCTCCATCAACCTGGACTCATCAGATATTGTAATAATGCTTGTGTAAACGGTGCGCTCAATTGCTGACCAAAAAAAAAAAGGTGTCCATAATCCATATCATCTGGTTTCCAGTATCTTGAGCTTTATCCTTATTTTCCGCTTTGCCATTTTCATTTTACATGTCAATATTTGCATTTTTGTGTCGTAGATCAGCAAATAAACCAATTTACGTTATTGCTAACTCCAACTGCTTCTCTAATAGAAGCTCCGCGTTGTCCATTTGCATTCTCAGCATAAATCATATAGGCAAACCTCAATCACGGATCAGTTAACTTGCCTTCCCAGGAATTCTTAAATCATTTCATTTTGGGATCTCGCGTTTAGTCTCTGCTACTGCTGATTAATTGTGATGCGCCTATTTAGGAATAATTGTTGGAATGAATCTTGATTTCGGAAAAGCTTAAACATTAGCTTGTCTCTTACCAGGCGATCCGCTATATGCAGTTGGTGGGCAGCCTAATTGCTTTGACTACAATGTTCCCGATGAGATATTTGCTGAAGATGGGTAAGGACTCATTATGGGACACTTCAGTGAGTCATTCGATCTTGTAGTCACACATTATTTCAAATTCTCTCCTGCAATGATCTTTGCTATATATTGTGTACAAAGTAACTGGAGAACATGACAGAGCCCCTACAAGTTTGTGGAATTAATGCATGTGCTTTCCTGATTCTTGACTTCTGGCCTTTTAACAAGCATATTTAAGGACTCTATTTTCTTTGCTTTTAAAATAGAAAACAGCCATTGCTAATTGGAAGACTCTGCATGCCCCTATAGAAGTTTCAGGGGCCAAAAGTTTCCTTTGCATGTGATTCTAAAAGATATATGCAAATTATGGAAAGGACAGACCCTTTACAGGAAATAAGTGCTGGAACCTAACTACTTGGTTGACATGATCAACAATAGCAATTTTATGGTATCTTTGTAACTGTCACGTAACCCTCAAGTTAAGCAGTGACATATGGTGGACGAATTTGGATTATTTCCTCAGTTCCGTCTGTTTGATTATTCAAGAATTACAGAAAGTTAATTTGAATTGTGTTCTATTGCTGTGTATTATATAGGGGTTACCAAAAACCTACTCAGCCTGTTCCTGGAGACTGTGGTTACCATCTGCACGCACATCAGCTGGTCATTTCCCATCCCAAAACAAATGAGGTATAATATTACTTTTAATCGTGATCTCAAATTCAGTGATCCCATGACTAGCCATTTAGTAACGGATGCAAGGATTGTTTTAGTTGCTTTTATGCCGTTTTGCTGCATGGCTTCATTAGGTAGACTTGACTCAATTTTTTTGGGTCTAAAACGGGGCTCAAGTCCCGAAAGACATTTTAAAAACCTCTAGGACAACCGGTAAAGTCAGGCAGGGAGTTCATCAATGGGAGGGTGACCATATAAGGACCGTTAAAATCTGACGGTTTTAATTTGTTCTTCAGGTGCAGCTTTTTTTTTTTGGGGGGGGGGGGGGGAATGGGCAGGAGGTCCGGATCAGGGAAACCTAGTAAGACTTGTTAACTAGAGTTTTCTGTCAATTTTTCTATTTAAAAACTAGCAATAGCTCATTTGGTGGTTTTGCTGCTCTGCATCCTCACATGCTTACTCACGATCCTCCATATTTATCTGTATTCGTATGCTTATGTAATCTGCAGCTTATTGAGATCATTGCACCCGTTCCGCCGATCCTCCAGACACAGGCAGAGGCCATCAGCGTTAAATGGAACCCAAGTAGTGAAACTCTGGCAGTTTGAAAACTGTTGAGATAAAAACTTTCAATGGGCTTATACGATTGACTATGTATGAATCGTCACAATTTACAAGGTTACATTCGAAGCCCGCCAGATGTTAGTAATAGGTATGCTCTTTCAAAAATGGGGTGATACGTGATTGTTCGAAAAAGTTGGCACTGACAAAAAGTTTGGTCCGCCTATTAATGCACGATACGCTCAAAACATTTAAGCAATAACAATTTGAGGAAAATCTTAGAAAGTAGCAGAATAGGCCAAAGCACCTTTATTAGTGCACAATTTATATAGCACGTAAGTGCTGGTGATAAGCCAGGTATTGCTTTTAGAACAGGTGCAGAAAGCCTGCACTCCTTGACAAGTGACGCAAGTCACACGAGACCACTCCAACAAAGATCGTCAGAAATTGAAACAATCAGCCAGGCAACCAACTAGCTAGATGATGATCAGAATGATGATCCAAAAAGGGGGGAAAACAAAGTTGCTGCCATATTACAAGAACCTAAATAATTTATCAAAAAGACAGGCTTGGGAACCTGTCAAATCGACCTATCACTGTATTGTTCAATAACAAAAATATAATACAGATCGCGGCAAAAGAAAACATTTGCCGCTGAACACATCTACTACCTGCTTAAGTCCCCTTTCTTTCCTCCCCATGATTCGTCTTCCCTCATGATACTTCCATTATGACCACCATACTGGTCAGAATTGGAATAATGCATTTTGATGGCTGCCACAATATCTGAGACGCCACTGTGTGATCCTCCCACCCGAATCCCCGGCCTCCCTACACCATTCAATCCAACCATTCCTCTCCCTTGCTGCTGTAAATTTGCTATTGCTTCAAAACCATTTCGTCTCTGCACCTCAGAGTATACTTCTTGGCGGTTTTTCATGTCTACCATAAATGGCTGCACTTTCGGGGCATCCCTACTTCTAAACATCTGATAATCAATCACACCATTGCTGCTATTGATTTCTCGAGTTGTAAACGCAGAGCTATTCAGCTGCTGTTCATTACTCTTGGTAAATGTGTGCAATGACTGTTGCTCCAGTTTAGCTGACGAGGTAGCATAATTATTAAAGGCAGCAGGATATTTTGCAAGCAAGATGGCAGAATCAGGCAATGATGGAATGCCAGTCTGTATTTTATTCCCATCCCAATAACCATAACTCCTCATGGGAACATTTTCAAGGCCTATGTTGTAATCACCACAATCAAACTTCAAAATTGTTGAATTTCCATCAGGATTTTGATGGCAGTGGCCATTGAATTTCAGGGTAGAAGACTTGCTACTCGTCTTTGGCTGACGGGTACCAGTTTCCTCACGTCCCTTGGAATTCAAATTAGATTTTTGATTGGATGAAGGATTGGTTAATATCTTCCCAAACAACTTCACATCACCATTTCTGGATGTCACTTCAGAATCTGCTGAATGGCACAACTCTGATTTGTAACGATTACAGGCTTGTTCAATCTTTTGGGATGTGTGTGTCAATTCAGACGCCGAACTGCTGCAACTAACATCACCCCTCACTTCTTGTTTAATGGGCAAGGAAAAGCGCTGCAGGATGCTACTAGGCTCAACACGGTCCAATAAACAGCTGGGAATATGAACACGTTTCCCATCTTTGCTTGTGGAATTTTGACGGTGCACGTCTATACTTCCCTGAAAATTAGACGCAGAAGGTAGTTGATCTTGAACAGCTTTTTGTTCTCCTTGAACAGCAACAGCGACAGCATCTTGCAACAATAATTTTGCATTGGACTGAAAATTCCCCCGCGGCAATGCTGATATACAGGGCTCTCCAAGAGACACTTGATGTTTATTTTCAACTTCAAGATTCAAGCCTGTACGAGAAGCGCCTGCAGTTAAGGGTGAAGCATTCACCATTGTACTTGTACCTCGAACTGAGCTTCCTGATTCAGCTACATCAGCAACTGCTTCACATTTATTATTCCTATCATCAAGACACGGAGGCAGTGATTGTTTCTGCCCTGTTAAATCCTTTCCAAAACCCCCAGAAGAGATCTCAGAAACCACTTTAGCCTCAACAACAGAATTAGATTGGCATGGTACTGACTCTGTAACTGCACCCTCCAATTTATTTCCTTCATCACTAACTAACATATTCATAGATGTCCGGCCACTGGCAGCAGCAGACTTGTCAGAACTGTACAAGACATCCCCACCATCATCATAGCACAGTTTAGGCTTTTCATCCATTTCACAAGCATCAGAAACCATATCATCCACACCATCACCATCTTGAACCCCTTCTGCCCCAATATTATTTGATTTATTCAAATCAGTTGACAAAACCCTGACTTCAACCGAATTAAATTCATCAGAGCATGTATTCATGAGAGACACTGGCTGGTCCTCATCAGTTTTAGTGCCTGACCTATCAGGGCCAATTGCCGAACCTGTCTCTACAACACATGCATCATCTGTATCACTCCCACCACCATTTGCATCATCATTCGCTGGGTATCCTGCATTTATAGACTTGGGCCGCATAAGATCCAATCCAAGACATTTCCTAGCCTTGCTGAAGAATACTTTACACTGATCTTGGGACCTTGAACCTACACACCGTGAGATCTTAGCAAAGTCCTTTCCATAAGATGACACAGCCTGAAGAAAAGCTGACCTCTCCTCATCAGTCCAATCAGCAGGATCCATCTCCTCGCAGCTCTCGTCTGAACAGGAATCATCATCACCACTCTGAATAACATCAGGTGTCAACAACTGCTTTTTCCCAAGGTTTATTTTCAAACTCCTGTCCCTGCTACCCTCTACAGGATCAACAGAACTTGTTATGCAGGAACTCATAGCCTCAGATGATATAGAACCACTTATACCAGCCAAAACATCAGCCGCAACTACCTCTCTCTCGTCCCTAAGAGCATCAAAACTGTTTGACATCTCTAGGAGACTATCCTCAACCTTAGATCTTTTCACATTACCATAGCCCCCTAAAAGAGAACTTCCTGAACGCAATTTCTTATTACCATTTATTCTGTCTGCATGGCCCGCTATCACTGAAGCTGCACTCAAAATCTCAAGTGAAGCAGCATTTATTTCTCGATTCCATTTCTTTCCTGATGCTACTAAGTCAGTGTTGGTCAAATATGACTTCCCTAGCTTTCTAACATCCTTCTTAATTTTGTCAAAACACTCAGATTTATGATTTTTGTAATAGAACTCAACACAGTCAGCAGTTGTCTTGTGATCAAGAAAAGAAGAAATTTTCCGGAAGTCTTTCCCAAAAGCAGCAAATTTCTCCATGAAAATCTCTCTCTCTTCGGATGTCCAAGGGTTGATCATCGCCCTCTCTTTCTCATACGCCAAAGGATCTTCAACCAACCCATTACTACACGGAAACCTCAATATCATCTTCTCCTTCTCATCCAAAATTAATGCTGGCATCTTCAAGGCGCTCCGGTAAACTTTAACTTGGGGATCAGAGAGAAGTTTGCTTGCAAAATTATTTATCTCAGATGTTGGAACAAGGCTTAAATTATTTCCTGCACAAAAATACATTTATCACCACCCAAATGAAATATAATTGCAGGCAATCCTAAGATCAGCGAGCTAAATACTTGTTTATAAATCGCCTCAAATGAACCTACCCCAAAACTTTAGGTGCCAGCAATAATTGCAGGCAATCCTAAAATCAGCAAGGTAAATATTTGTTTAATAACCTAAAATATATACATTTAAAACTCGCACTGCTTCTCCAAATCAATGAGAACACCTGTGATCCTACTAACAAATTAAAAATGTTTCCATGAAGAGTAAGAACTTGCTGTGTTTTCTGCCGATGATTAACGTTGACATAAATTCAGTCTAGTCTGATAAAAATCGGAGCTCCAGTTACCAACAGTGTCATGGAAATCAGGCCATAGAAATGCTAAATAAAACTGAAAAAGAATGCTACTATCGCAAGCACCATGGCCAGTAGCCTAACACCCAATGCAGCATCACACGCATTAATCTCTACAATATTGAAAAATTCAACTACAAGCCAGACCTACGTGGCCTGCTAACATTGAAAATACAGCTACCATATCAACCATCCAACAAGGCTAACACAAACATTGGTTAACAATAACATAAGTATGGATATCAATATAACATACTGAAAGTATTGGAAGCCACATCGTTCACAAATCATCAACAATACAATTGTTTTCTAATCAATGCATGCACACAAGATAATAGGCATCAAAATCATCACAAATGCACCGTATATGCGAATAAAACCCAACCTGCAGTTAAAAAAACTACAAATTCTGCTTTTTCACCTCAAGAAAGCAACCATTGCCATATGGAATAAGTAGAATATTCTAGACAGTTGAGATAAACAAGAGACAGACAATTGGAACACATTTGGCAAACAGACATGATGAAGAAAGATTCATACCAGGGTAGGATATCCGAGAACGAATGGAGGACCGATTCTTTTGAAAACCATTATTAGTAGTTCGAATGCCCGCTTCAAGTTTCTTTTGAGATTTTGGGCGGCATTTTCGTACAGACAGTAATCGCATATCTTCTTTCCATTGATGATGCAAGGCTTTAAACTTTAGGGTTATTACTCGCTCCTTAATCCTTGCTAACCGCTTTCTCTCTACAAATTTTTCTCTAACAGCGGCAGCTGAAGAGCATGAATCAGTGATAGCTCTTATGTTACCAATCTTAAAACAATCTTTTGGCAATAACTGAGCAAATTCTTCACACACTCTGTTTGCATATTCTTTATTAGAAGAAATAATTGCATTACACAATATATCCTCAGATCTAGAGCAAGCACTTGCACCAGGAGCAGCACCCATGTCATCTTTTATCTCCATAGCTCGCTCACTAGTGGAACAAGGGACTAAGCATCTACTGCTTGCAGATTGAATGGCATCAAAGCCTCCAGAGCAATTATCATTTCCGCCTATATCACATGAAGAGACAGTTTGCATAAGAGGTTGAGGCTCCACAAATTTAGAAGTTGCCGTTCCAGGACTATCAATATCTTCCTCCTTGCCATTTTCATGAATATTATTCACTTTAGTTGAAAGGGAAATCTTCTCAACATCAGGATCAGCAGAAGAACAAACCTGCAATGGCTCAGGCCTGGAGACCTTATCATAGCCTCTAACTTGTTCTTCACAAGACTTTGTGTTGTTTGCCACCACTGAGGAGCCCAATGCTGCAGGACGACAGCTATTTCCAGATTCAGATTTCAGTGACTTCAACTCACTTTCTAGTAAATCTATTTCAGCTTCAGTAACCTCCAATACCTTCGAAAGGTCAGCTTTCCATATCAGCAACTTATTCATTGCAGTGGAATTTGCTGCGCTAGGATCCACAGAACTTGGGTCATCAGATTGTAGCAACCCAATAAGTGAAGAACCCAAACTACTAAGGGAATCAATATCCAACTTCTCTAAATTCAAAGAGAACGTCTGTAGATGATTCTGA
This sequence comes from Neltuma alba, assembly GCF_004799145.2. Taxonomy (NCBI): domain Eukaryota; kingdom Viridiplantae; phylum Streptophyta; class Magnoliopsida; order Fabales; family Fabaceae; genus Neltuma; species Neltuma alba. The sequence goes on from NW_021637765.1 coordinate 46,252, forward strand.
GGCCCGGGGTCCAATAAGCCATTCAAATTACTAATATCATTGTCGCTATTCACGGCTTTTCCATACAATTTATCCTCCACACCTGCTGAATTGCGAAATTTACTTTGATTAATAACTAGTAAACTTGCCAGACTGACGGAACTATATTACACTTCTGCTACTCAAAGGATGAAATATAATAGAGTTCCTCTAATCTCAGGGAAGCATATAACTTCTTGAAGTAACTGGGGAGATGAAATAAAATGAAGCATTTAACAAACAAGAAGCACAAAAAGCAAATAAAACCGTCTGTATCATACTTTTGGCTAAACAGTAAACAGCAACAGGTTAAAGGAATAAACTTCATGAGCATAAAAGAAAAGATAGCAACAATCCTAACAACACTGCAATCCACTTCCAATGAAGACAGAAGAACAAAGCCAATGATTGCATAGAGATATTAAAAGCCCTGCTAATATAACTCATTCAACTTAAAAGGATCGTATATTTGACCACACGTGTGGACCATATGTGGAGTAGAACAGGCATAGGAATGTGTAAGCAGACATCACAGGAAGAGGCATTACACTTCTGTATGATGACATAGCTTGATAAACACCCCAAGGACATAGATGGTAATTGACTGGTAATAGTAAGCAAAGTCAAATTCTCATGTTTTATTATTAAGAATAATCATTTCACCATCATCATGCATCACTTCCACTGAAGGGTTAAAGAAAAGGAACACACCAAAGTCAGGATCAAGGGAAGTACAAACCTGGGGAGGAACTGCAGGCAACAGAAGATGGAGTGGCTGGAGATGCACAATCTGAAAAACCTGTAACTTTTGGGCTTTTATCTAGTAAATTTGAACCAAGAAAATTAGAGGGTTCAATATTACTAGTAGACAAGACAGGCCCATCCTTGCTTGCACTCGCATCAGGTTCCTCAATTTTCTTTTTCTCATACTTTGCAAGTCCCTCACCCCAATTCAACCGAGGCTTCTTCCTGGATATCATATCTTCAGAGGGTGCAGAAGATGTCGCACATGCAGCCCCATCCCCTGAATGGGATTCAATAGGAGTTGCAATTTTTGGATGCAATTCAGATTTAGCTTCATTGGAATCTGCCCCTCCACTCCTTGAGCTACTTGTGTGGCTAAAACCTGAGCCTCGTGAAGACAAGCTTCCAGAACGGGTCCATTTAAGAGGCTTCCAGTCAATTGAACCAAGAGAATGCTCTCTATCCAATCTCTGTGCGTTACCCAACCCGTTGACACCACCCATCTTATCGTGCTGGTCTTTCATATGATGCTGATCCCAAGTATTTACAAAATCGGAATGATGGTGAGAAGGATATGTTAGCATGTCATCAGCTGACCTCTGGTCAATAGTCACATCCGATGGCCTCCTGGACAAATTTGGAGAGCCGTTGCTGGCCTCCCATGAATGTCCTCTCCAATCTCTCTGGCTAAAGGATCCTCTATTTTCCCTACTGTTTCTACCATATTTTCCATCTCCTCGGGAAACGGATGGACGACAGTTCTCTTCTTCCAGCATCTTTTCACTGGACCGAGATTGTGCATATCCATGCCCAGAATCTTCGGAAAACAGGTGCCAACTTCCCTGCTTACCATGACCTTCAGAAAATTTGTAAACAAAAACAGGGAAAAATAGAAGACATCAACACAAGCAAAGTATATATTTTTGTTCACAAAAAAGAAAAGAATGGCAGAAAAATCTTTTAAAGGTGGGAAGGGAAGATTTGCACTTCGCGAAAGTATTTTGTTAAAACAAGCGACTCAGATCGTCAACATACCAACGCAAACATACGACAATGGATCCAGAGCATAAGACATAATCAATCAATTAAAGAAAAAAACAAACTTGAGAAAATTAAAATGAAAAAGAGATGAATTAGCCTCGAGCAGAAGCTCCAGCTCCTTATAGGCTGAATAACCAAGAATTTGCAACCTAGACATCATCAGGACATAAAAGACACAAGATAACAAATCACCTGGCGGTCTGCGGAAATCGGCCGATCCCCAACGACTGAACTCTCGGGAACCATGATGAGAAGAGTCTCTCCATCGCGCCACAGAGCCCAGCGATTCAGACCTCTCGTGCTTCCTCTCCTTGAAGAAGTCCTTCCGGTCCCACGGCAGTGGTTCAGGCGGCATGAAAAACAACCCAATAGCAGGGGCAGCCACGGAAAAACCGTAGCACAGCACCACACAAGAATAAAATCAAGTAAAAGCGCTCCTAAGTGCAATTCATACAATCCCACAGGCCAGATCGTACAGGCGGCACCACATACACCAAATTTAACAGCACAGTAACAAATCTAGGGTTTCAAAGGCCAGCCACGAATAAGTTCGCAGCTGATAAAACGGTGATTTGCTAGGCCCCCCGCCCCAGATCGAAGAGGAAACCGTATGGGGCAACCAATACAAACTGCGCCGCACCAATCTTTGCCTCCCGGTATAGTCAAAAACTTCAAAACCAAAGCAAGAGTCCTTAAGGTTTCATAAAAAAGCGAATAACTTCAAAGGCAGCGGTTCAGATCGACAACGAAGCCAATAAATAGCGCCCAAGCCATGGATTCTTCATCCCCCCTCTTGTTTATCTTGAAGGCTAGAGTCTCCACTTCATAGAATCCCTGCCCCCGGCCTTCTCTGCATCTCTCTATAAATTTTCTCCTGCTTTCTATCTCTTTCCTGGCTGGTGGAAAACCTGCGTATGGTCGAGAAAGTGAGAACGTGAGACGATAAGGGACAAAAGGGAGCCTGGAGAGAAAAGAGAGATACCAGCAACGGACCTGAACGCTGATTACGAACTATATTTGAGTTCTCGTTTGGAATCCGGCAATTTATCTTTTATTTCTTTTTTTATTTTGTTTATTAAAAAAACTTTTTTATCCCATGGCGTATCTTTTACTTTTTCTTTTTTATGTATTTTTCTGGGTCGATTCACTTTTTTTTACTTGGGTAATGAGGACATAGATGAGAATGGCCCATGGCTGGGCCGATATTTACGGGAGTGGGCCTGTGAATTGAATTGGCGGGCTGTCCTTACGTGGCGTTCTCTCATCAATCGGCCCTGTTTGTTTGACTCTAGCGTGAGATCATTTGTAAGTAATAAAATTAACCCTTTTACCACCATTTTATTACTTCAAGGGTGAGTTTTTTTAAAATTATAATTTTTGTCCCGCGTTTATTAATCAGGTAATAGAATTATTTTTTTTCAAAAAAGTTTATTATACATAATTCTAAATTATAGTCATAAATGGTATAATTTATGATAAATTTTAGTATGTATATTGTATATATGATCAGAATTAATATTACATATAATCATTTTTAGCCAGTCTATAGGGAAAAATTATTTCTTATTGGAATTAGAATGTATAAAATCCCGGAAAAGCATAATCTAAAATGATGACATGCCTTTTTTCTTTCTGCCCAATATATATATTTATATATATATGTATATATAAAAATTGAATAACCCTAACAGCATCCCTTTGAAAGCAAGCATTCAAAAAAAGTTAAAAGCTTCATTGGGAATCGATACATATATTTTCTCTTAATTTTTAACTCTTAAATAAATTATTTAATTTTACTTTTTTACCAACATTAACTCTTGTAACTTTATTCTGTTATCATTTTTTAGTATCTATGTAAGGATTAATAATATTAATAGAATAAAATTAAAAAATTAATTAAAAAAACACGTGATTATCAAATTAAAAATTAAATAAAAGTATAGATGTCTCCAAAATAGTTTATCAATATTGACAAATATCACTCCCAAATAAAACGAAAAATACCTGCCAAACCTGCCTGATATTTCAGGGATATGAACCTTTTTGCATATTAAAAAAAAAAGCTTTTAAATATGGTCTTAATAAGTCTCCTTCCAAAAAAAAAACTCAAACTCGAATTTGGAATTATCCGTAATCTCCTTTTCATTGTTTTTTTTTTTTTTAAAATCTTCCGGGGCAATGCCTCTCGTTCAATCTACCAAACCTATCTGTCAAACTCCTGATTATGTTCTTATTACAGCTTGTGATCGTTTTTTTTTTTCAAATAAGGTACCGCAATGTTTTCTCATGGTCCGTGTAATTTGATGGTCGATTAGGATATGACAATAAATAAATACAAAAAAATTATATTTAAATTTATTTGTTAATAAATTTTTTTTCTATACAATTAATTATTTTTTTAGTATCAATATTTATCACAAATATATATTTGATCCTATGATGTCATGTGTTTAATACTTATTATATCATAACTAAAAAATATATAATATTTCACATGAATATCACAACTCTTGGAATCCAATAATATATGTTAATTCCTCAATAGAAGGGGTCAAACAATTTGTTTTTTGAACGGCGAAAGTGAGAATTGAATGTTTGCACTTTTGGATTAAAATTTAGACTCTAAAAGATGTATTTGTACCTTAGTATCAAGATTTGTGTTCCTTGTCCTTTAGAACTTGGATACGCGGTGTTACCTCCAGTGATTAATATAAAAATTAGTTAAATATTTATTTTAGTTCTAAATATAATATATTAATTCATTTTATTTTTTATATTTATTCATCTTTTTTCAGGATAGTCATAATGATTACACATGTTAAAGGTTTTTACGAATGGGGAATTCTAATACATATTATTATTAAGAGTGTTTTAGGAAAAACAGCGTTTATTTTATTATAAATAATTAACTTAATTATTTTTTTAATATTTTTAAATTAATCAACTAATTCTCATATTTATAACAGATAATATGATAATACAAAACACATTTATTTTTTATATTTATTCACCCTTTTTCACGGTAGTCATAATGATTATACATGTTAAAGGTTTTTATGAATGGGGAATTCTATTGAATATTATTATCAAAAATGTTTTAGGAAAAACACCGTCTGTTTATTATAAATAACTAACTTAATTAATTTTTTTAATATTTTTAAATTAATCAACTAATTTTTATATTAAAGATAAGTAATATGATAGTACAAAACATATTTTTCCTCTTTTTTTCCCTTTGAAAAAGAATGTTTTGGGCATAATTCTAAGCCCGATCGATAGTAGGAATAAATAGTTTATTTAAATGTGAAGACAGCAGGGGGAGGAGGCATTCTCTAAATAATTTTTATATCTTTCCAGTGTATGTATTATTTTCTCTTTTTAAATAAATTATTTTTCTTGACTTTTTATATTTTCTTTCAGTCACAACACAGATGATACGGCAATTCAAAAAGAGGATCTAATACCATTTTCTCCAACTAAAGTGACGGGGTGGCCCACTGCAATTGTCATAGCCTAAGGAAAGTATTCTTCTTCTTCCCTTCTAGTTGGCAACCCCAAGATTTTATATGCCTAACTCCAGTTTCACGCTTTGATTTTTTTTCCCCCACTGACTTTTGTGTTACTCAATGTTGTTATGATGAGAAGATAAGATTTCTTGCTAAATAAAGTGTTAATGGCTAAAAGAGTGCATAATTTTATTTATTAGAGTAGGGTGAAAATATAATAATAAAATATTTCATCACAGCACTGAACACCATGAATTTTTTAATACTACCTTCGGTCCTAATTATAAGACCCAGTTGACTAATTTGAGGAGATTAAGGAAGTAAGTTAAGTTAGTTATTTGTAATAAATAAGTGTTGTCATTCCTAAAATATCCTTGCTAATTAAATGTATTAGCTAGAATTATCATTATTAGAAGGACTATCTTGGAAAAAAAATGCATAAATATGAGAGACAAAATGGATTGGGGTCTTATATTAAGGACCGGAGGTAGTACAAAATTACACATGAAGTTCTTAAAATGGTACAAAAATATTATGATCGTTAAGTCAACTAATGTTACCTGTTTAGCATACAATTTGACTAAAAAAAAGGTATAAAAATGTACATGAAGTTTCCCAAATAATATGAAAATATACATAAAATGTTCATCGCTCGTGACATTTTTACATCATTTTAAAAACTTTATGTATGTTTTTGTACTATTTTTTTGACCTACATGTTTGGTAAATTGTCAATTTTAGTTAACTCAATGGCCATGATATTTTTGCGCCATTTTAAAATTTTTATGTACATTTTTATACTCCAGCCTTATGAAGAAATATTTTATAAGTAGATTTGCAATTTTATACTACCTCCAATTTTTAACATAAGAGTTAGTTTGATTTTTAATTTAGTCCTAAATATAAAATCTCAATTTACTCTATCTCTTATATTTATCTATTTTTTTCAAGATAGTCCTTATAAAAATTGCATGTGTTAAATATTTCATCACATGGTAGTTCTAGCTAAGAATAACTAATTTAATAAATTTCTTTAATCTACTCAAATTAATTAACTAAATTTTATATTAAGGACTGGAAGTAGTACTATATAAAAATATATATAAATGTTAAAGTAATTTTATCTACACAAAAAGTAAAAAGAAAAAAGAAAGCATATTCTAAGATCTCTCAATCCAAACATGCCAAGGTGCAAATCTTGACAATACTTTTTGACAAGTGAAAAGGAGTCCATACCGGAAAAAGTGAAAAGAGTCACGAGCTCTATTTGTTTAATATTATTGAGCAGTATTTTTAAAGGCAAAAATCACAAAAAAAGATTTTAAAAATAAAAAATTTATAAATAAAGACCTATTATAGTATTAGTATTAGTTTTGACAATAATTAATAAACAAATAACAATAATTTTTATGAATGAGTCTCTCTATGTAATTTTTTTTATTTTTGATGTCTTTTTTGTGGTTTTTTCTTTTTAAAATACACAAACACTAGTACCTTTTAGAAATGTTAATTCTATTACAAATTTTGAATACTCTTGTACGGCTACAATATGGCCCCGCTACTGACGCTAATAAATTTTCGGGAAATTTCAAAAAAAAAAAAAAAGCAATTATTATTTCCTAATTTAGGCACCTAAAAGTTAAAAATGACAAAGAAAAAAGCGGTGCATAATCTGATATTTTGCAAATATAATGAAATGACTAAAATGCTCTTGTATTAGATTTGAAAAATATATATATATATCAAATTTGTCATTACCAGTACATTCCTTTTTATTGGTTGTTTAACATTTGTCATTCTCAATTCACAATTTATAAAAAATAATTTATTGTTGCCAACACATTTCTTGTTATTTGTATAATTTGGTATTTTGTAAATATAATGAAATGACTAAAACGCTCTTGTATTAGATTTGAAAAAAAAAATTATCAAACTTGTCATTATCAGTACATTCTTTGTTATTAGCTATTCAACACTTGTCATTACCAATTCATAATTTATAAAAAATATTTTGTTGTTGTCAACACATTTCTTGTCATTTGCTTCAACACTTGTTATTGCCAATTCTAAACTTGTTAATAAACTTTTTTGATATAAAGATGTTTTAGTTATTTAACTACATTTGCAAAATACCAGATCAAACACCATTTCATTTTCTTTTTGTCATTTTCAACTATTAGGTTCCTGATTTAGAATATCATATTTTCCAACTTATGGCCTAATATAAATATCAATTATCTCAATCTTTGAATTACAAAAATACCCTTATCCTCATCTTCCTCCTGAGCTGGAAACACAGAAAAAGTTGACTTCTTACATGGTCAAAGATAAACACTCTAATTTAAAGTTTAGGGAGCTATTGATTAATTAAAAAAAAAAAGTGTCTAGGAAGTTATTTATGCAATTTTTTTATAAAAAAAACTGCAAACACAAAACAAAACCTGTGTTTCAAGTAGAGATGTTCAAATAGTCTCATACCGGTCCCAATCACTTCGGGACAAGACGGGACGGGACAAACAAATTTTCAAGACGGGACGAAACAGGACACGGGACAGGTTGTCTCATCCCAAGGTATATGATAAAAAAATTGTGAATGTAACGTAGTTCAAATGAAAAACAGATATGCCTTGAGTTACTATTATTTCAGCCATTCCTCCAGATCTCCCTCTCAGCCTTTCGCATCTCCAGCCTCTACCATCATTTGTCAAGACCGCGCTCCTTCTCGCCAGCTTGTGACTCTCCCCACCGGTGATCGTTGTAGCAAGTCCCTCTTGGCTCTCGACCTGGTTTAATAATCTCCTTCACTTTGCTCAATCGTCACCAGAATCAGATATTTAGTTGACTCCATCTCCCTGCCTCCGTTCGCTGGTCCCCCCCCGGCCCGCCCGCCCGCCCGCCCTCATGTGAAGCTCAGCCTTCTTACGGCTTTGCTAGTCTGCTGTCTAGTCTCTGATTGCATTGCTGTGACTCCCCTTATCTCTCCCCACAATGGCCAGCTCTAGTTACTCCTCGTGAGCCCGTCACCGTTACTTCTTGCCTTCGCTCTGAACTATCCCCAATTCTTCTCGCCTTCGCCTGACCTGAATTTCATCTGCGAGGCTTGCAGGTAAACCGTTTGTCTCTGTTCAAGTCACATGCCATGGGTCTTGTGTTTTGTGCTTTGGCTAATTAATTAGCATGGAGTGGTAGCTTCTAGGAATTGATTTGATTTGATACATTTGCGGGGAATCCAATTAGAACATGGACTATGCTTTTAGTTTTTAATTTTGTTGGCTGCAGAATTCGAAGTGGGCCAATTTGTTACCATAAAAGTAATATTAAGTCCATTAAATCAAAGGCCAAAATAGTTTTCACAGAGCCCAAAAAAAAAATCAAGAAGAAATTTTAAAACAGGCCCAATAAAAAAATAAAGGCCCAAAACTGAAAGGAGCAAAGAAAAAAGAAGGACGGGATAGGACACGGGATACGGGACAAAAGTCCTGTTTCGTCCTTGTTCACCAGGACGGGACCGAGACGGGCCTGTTCTGGTTCCGTGAACACCCCTAGTTTCAAGCCTAAAATCACTGGATTTTTCTGTTTCATTCTTTTTTAAAATGAACATCAGGTGTTATATGCAATTTGAGATGTGTCCCCCTCTCCAATACTAAATATTTCAATTTTATTTGCCTTACAAATTTATAATTTTTATCTAAATAGTCATATTGAGTGCATATATTAAACAAGGCCTTTAATTAATAAAAATACTTTAAATGCAAATAATCAAATGAAGTGTTTTAGAAAAATCAAGACATGTTTATTATAAATGATTAATTTAATTATTTTTTAATATTTATAATTTAGTTAACCAACCTTGCATTTAGAATAGAGGTGACCCTTCTACCATCACACACTCACCACACAAACTTTCTTGTAAAAAGAAAAAAAAATCTCCACACAACTTTTTATTCCATGGTTCTGTATATTAATCATAAATTGTAGTTGTCACATGGCTCTAGCCAGATATATAACTTCAAGGTCAAAAACAAAAGTCCGATGTAACCTTCGCACTCGTGTAGCATAGATTGAAAATGGATGGTCTGAATATAATGTTGTTTTGATTTTTAATTTATAGGTCGAATATTTTTTTAGCAGAAACAGAGAATAAAATGAAAATAACTTTAACTATTATTTTTTTTCCTTAATCATTTACTCGTCTGATCCTTTTTATAAGTCACTTCTAATAGGTTTGACACATACCAAGAGAAACCTTAAATTTCATTAACTCTCATTTAAAATTCAACAATTTTTTAATTTTATCCTTATTTAATATACATTATACCTCATGTAAACAAAGTCAATATAATAATAAATAAAGGGTAAAATTAGATATCCATATAAAAATTTTCTCTCAATACTTTATAAATAGGATTAAAAATAATTTTCTCTCTTTGTCTTATAAATAGAATCAGAGAAGTATGTTTTTATAAGTACTACTTCAAAACAATTAGTCCAAGCCAATGTGCAATAATGTACATTGAAAAAAAAAAAAAACTACGCGCCCATTCCCAAATACCATATAGTAGGTACGTAAAGATAATAAATGGATATTGAAATGAAATTATAGTAGTTAATAGTAATAAATAATAAAAGATAACTTGATTTTTACGCGGTAATTATTTTTCAGGAAGTTTGTTAAGAGTGGAAAATCTGAGTAAACAAATGAGAACTCACTAACGTCCTTGCTTTGACAGCTTGCAAAAAATGGACGGACGGAGTCAAAAACTACAAAACAGGGAGAGAGATGACGTCATTGAAAAACACGTGCGGGCGCGTGGGAAGGGAACGACCCTCTTCTCTTGGGTCCTGGGCTCTTGGCGCCTTTAGGCGGCGGAGAAAGCGCTGGTTCCCATCAGGCAATGATCAACGCACGCACCCGCGTTCGAGCGCGTGAATATAATCTTAGGGCTTGCGTGGCGAGTTCTTCCGGCATGTTCCTGCAGCGCTGGGAGCTCATGTTCGCTCTCTTTTTGGGCCCGGCCGCCTCCAACCCCCATTTCGACTTTTTGTTTTTTCTTTGTGCCCAAAAAATCTTTTATTTAATTCGTATAATTTTAACTTAATTATCACCGCGTTGCTAAATTATTTTTCGTAATTTATTTTGATTAAAATTTAAATCCTACATTTTAATGTGGCGTAAGTCAATCTTTATAATTTTAGTCATTTAAAATCTTAAAATTCTAAAATATAAAGACAACATGTTAAATACTACCTCCGGTCCTTAATATAAGAGTTGGTTTGATTTTTGTTTTGGTCCTAAATATAAGATCACAATCCATTTTGTCTCTCGTATTTATGTATTTTTTTTCAAGATAACCCTTCTAACAATAATAGTTTTAGCCAATACACTTGATTAGTAAAGATATTTTTAGGAAAGACAACACCTATTTATTACAAATAACTAACTTAACTTCTTTTCTTAATCTCCTTAAATTAGTCAACTAGTTCTTATAAATAGGACCAGAGATAGTATTTATCTATTTTTCTCTCAAGGTAGTACTTATAATAATGATAGTTCTGGCTAATATACTTAATTGGTAAAGATATTTTTAAAAAAACACTACCTATTTATTACAAATAACTAACTTAACTATTTTTCTTAATGCATTCAAATTACTCAACTAGTTCTTATATTAGTAGTAGTTAAAATATAAGGATTGAATTGTATTGAATGTCAAGTTTCAACCAATTAAAAATTATTCATCCGATCCTTAATATAAGATCTTTTTAACTAATTTGATTAGATTAAAAAAGTTAGGTAACTTAGTTAATTATAAGAAATATAATATATATTCTTCTAAAATACTATAATCATCTTTCTTAATATCCCTCTCTCACCACTTACTTGATTACAGTTGAAAAAGTATTTATAGGGATAATTTTAAAAAAATTCATAAATATGATAAATGAGTTTTATATTTAGAATTAAAATTAACATAATAATTAGGTCTTATGTTAAAGATAAGAAGAGTATTTAGATTGAGTTGCTGTTAAAATTAAGGATTGAGTTCTGAGTCAATTATATAGATTGAGGCTTCATTAAGTTAAGATTAAAGAAAAAAACTACGAGCGGTTACTTGTTACCTTTTTTCCCGCCAAAACCTTGATGGTTTGTCCAGCACTGTGACTCAATGAGCCCAAGACTATTCGTTAATGGACCCATACAAGGTCCTCGTTTCAATGAAATTAAAAAAGAAAAAAAAAGTTCGTATTGTACCCAAAAAAACAAAAGTGCGGATATTTTACTTAATATTTTTACCTTTGTTGTTTTTTTTTCCAACTAATATTTGGTGTTCATTAATCCTTGGTTTTATTTTATTTTATTTTATTTTTTTAGAATGTCGCATTAAATACGTTATATAATTGTATATGTTCAAGAATAGAATGATGATATAGAGTCTCAAGAAGATACATGCTAAAGAAATGCAAACAAAGACTCCAATATCACAATTTATAATATAAGATCTTTTTGTGATTATCACCCTCAGATGTTAGGTTTCTTAACTATCTGCGAAAAAAAAAGTTCTTAATTATCAATTTTTTTATTGGCTTTGGCCCGTATGACACAATAGAATTACTACCTCCTATCCTTAATATAAGAACCTATTTGATTTTTATTTTGGTCCTGAATATAAGACCCAAATCCACTTTGTCTTTTATATTTATTTATTTTTTTAAAGTAGTTTTTATAATAATGATAGTTCTAACCAATATACTACTCCGGTTCTAATTTTTATAGGACTTCGGGTCCTTAATATAGGACCTTATTTAATTTTTATTCTAGTTCTAAATATAAGATCCCAATTTACTTTATCTCTAATATCTATACATTTTTTTTTCAAAGTAGTTCTTCTAACAATGGTAGTTCTAACCAATACGCTTGATTAATAAGGATATTTTATGAAAGATAACACCTATTTAAGACAAATAACTAACTCAACTTACTTTCTTAATCTTTTCAAATTAGTCAACCAGCTCTTATAATTGAGACGAGACGTAGTACTTCATTAGCTAGGATATTTTAAAAAAGATAACACCTATTTATTACAAATAACTAACTTAACTAATTTTTTTAGTTTACTTAAATTAGTCAACTAACTTTTATATTAAGGATCGGAGGTACTATAATAATTGGTGCGCTTGTAAACTTACCATTTAGGTTTCTTAAAATCAACATTGCAAAATCTTGTTACTGTTACTATAGATGTCAAACATCGTATTGTAAAAATATTCTCTTCAAATAATTTTAATTTTTTTAATTATTTAATTTTGACATAAAATTTGTCATGGTTGCATTCTTTTTACTATTATCATTATTATTTATTTTCTTTATATATTTGTCATCATTTCTTCAGGCAATAGTCCGCACATTGTATTCCCCTGTGCTAAATATAAAATTTATTTTACAAAATGAATTTTAAATAAATAGTTTTATATTTGGGATCTAACTTGTAAATTTGCAATAGTCAGTGATGTTAGCCGCAGAGATTGACCATCGAGGACTAGCTCCCTGTGCCGCCATTGCTCACAGGTCTTGATAATGGGTCCTTTCCCATTGAAGAAAATTTTCAAAGATTAGATCATCAAGTCGACGAGAAAATGCATGGCGTAGAATTTTTACTGCTCATTTCATCTTTTCACAATCGTTAGGATTGTGTATTCTTTAATTAAAACCGAACATTTTAATGCACGTCTTTGTCACTGTCTTTCTCACCATATCCGTCTCTCTTTTCTATCCTATCATTTTGGTTGATGCTCATACTTAGCTGGGCCTACCATTTGCTATGAACCTCTGGCATTAAAATTCAGATCCATTTAGGGAAATCTTAGATTGTTTTGGTATTTACATTTCTCTGAAGCATTTCCCGCGAATTCCATTGATAAAGAATTCTATCTTTTCCCTTATTTTCTATTTCTATTTGGTTTTCTGCATGATTTTCGGAGTAAGCAGCTGAAAGGCTACAACACCCAGAAATATTTTATTACTCTTTTGGGTTTTCGCTCTTAGATTCATGGGTTATTTTCAATTATTTGTTGTTTTACTTTTATCAATTCCTATTGAACTTTGTTTAGCCACCTCCCCCATCGAAGATCAAGAGAGAGATAAGATAACCCATTTACCAGGACAACCAAAAAATGTAGGATTTGCTCAGTACTCTGGTTATGTAACTGTGAACGAGCAAGCAGGGAGGGCGTTATTTTACTGGCTGATCGAGTCGCCTTCAAGTCGTGGCCCCAAGTCCAGGCCACTTGTTTTATGGCTTAATGGTGGTCCTGGATGCTCCTCTATTGCTTACGGTTTGGCTGAAGAGATTGGCCCTTTTCGAATTAGTTCTGATGGGAAGTCACTTTACATGAATCCATATGCTTGGAACAATTGTAAGAGTGAATCCCCGCTTCTTCAAATGCCCGCTTTAAGTTTTTTTGTTTTTGTTTTTGTTTTTTTTTAAATTTATAATTAAAATATGAGTGGGTGAACTTTTTCGAAATCTTTGCTTAGTGTTGAGTTTTTCTCTGCGATAAATAATAAATACTTGTATATTTTGGCATTTCAGTGGCAAATATACTTTTCATTGAGTCTCCTGCTGGTGTGGGTTTTTCATATTCCAATGAAACATCAGATCTGTACTCTGCAGGTGACCAGAGAACAGGTAATATGGTTGTAACATCTTATGAGTAAGAGTAACTCTTGCTTATGGAGGATGAATAATTCGTGCTTGTTTTACCTGATTTGGTCAGTGCCAGGTTTTATCTGATATATTTTGTGAGACTGTAATCAGGATTTCTGACTTTGCAGCTGAAGATGCCTATACATTTCTTGTTAATTGGTTTGAAAGATTTCCTCAGTATAAGTATAGAGATTTTTACATTGCTGGAGAAAGTTATGCAGGTCCTTCTTCTATTTATATATCAATTTTTTTCTCCAAATGATTTTGTTTGTAGACTTAATAATTGAATGCTTGGTTTTTACAATTTCTGTGTAGGTCACTATGTTCCTCAGTTGGCTCAACTTGTTTACCATAAAAATAAGGGTGTCCAGAAACCAATTATAAATTTAAAGGGATTTATGGTAAGGTTGTAAGATAGATGAAAACAATGATGATCTTCTTACCTCTTTAAGTTTATGGAGAGACCACTATTTTGTTTGATAGATAATCATCTGATGAGTGCCAATTTTCACATATCCAAGGTTGGAAACGCTGTTACTGATGATTATAACGATTATGTTGGCACATTTGAGTACTGGTGGACCCATGGTTTGATTTCGGATTCCACATATAAGATGCTTCAACTAGCATGTGACTTTGGGTCTTCCCAGCATCCATCAATACAATGCATAGAGGCTCTAAGAGTTGCAGATTTAGAGCGGGGAAACATTGATCCATATAGCATTTATACACGCCCATGCAATGATACTGCATCACTCAAGCGCAGGTTGGGCGGTCGCTATGTAAGCTCTTGTCTCAACACATTTAGTATACTTGAAAACGTAGAATATGTCTACATGCAAGCCCTTACATGCTGTTGAACTTATAAATGGCAAATATGGGTATTATAATAGTAATGCAAGCAGGAAACTAGCTTCTTACATCTGTTTTTGCAATCAAGAAGTTTCTAAAAATAAAACTACAAGTGAAACTTCCTCCAGAGGATTTTTAGGTAATCAGGTTTCTGATTTTCTGTCTCTGGAGGAAGCTCTTGGAACTAAAACTGGCGGGGAATGTCATGGAAATATGGGTATCTATTAGAATCATTAGTTTGCTGGATTTTTAAAGGCGACGATGTTCTATGGAGGGTTCTACTGCTAAATCCATGCAAGGTGGAAGCGCACATATTTTATTTCCTAAATTTTGCAATGTATAGGCTTTCAATCCTAAATCCATGCAAACAATATGCAATTATTTCTCATTTTAAGGACATAGACTCGAGCTTATTTGGGAGTTTGAAGTCACTCTCCTTTGATTATCCACTCTTCAAATTTCATTTATCCCTGTGATGCCCGTCTTCTACCATGCATCTCTTTGTTTAGATATAAAACTTCACTTGTGCTTCTAAAGATGATATATGGTAATTCCAGAACATGCGCTCACTTAATTTAGATAAGATTAGCCCTAGCTAAAGGAAATAAGAAAAGAAAAAAACAAAGAAGTAATATACTTAGATCAGAAGTCTTTTGCACGAAGTAGGTTCTGAAATCTCATGCTTAGTGTTGTAATTTTAGTGCAACTGATTTGATCTGTCCTTTAATATTCAAAATGATAATTTTTTCTATAGAGTCATTTTTTTTATAATATGAAAGCTATGACATTGGTTGTTCAGTTGACTTATTTATCTTTTCTTTATGCTTACCATTGACTTCTGAGCCCAGCCATGGATGTCTCGAGCTTACGACCCTTGTACTGAGAGGTATTCAGACATGTACTTCAATCATCCTGATGTTCAGAAGACACTCCATGCCAATGTAACTAATATCCCATATTCATGGAAAACATGCAGGTACATTAAAAACTGATGCGTGATTTTAGGTATCCTTAAGAGATCATTTCTATTAGAATTTTGACTTTAGATTTTTTTTTTTTACAGTGATATTGTTGGAAACTACTGGGCCGATTCTCCACTATCTATGCTTCCAATATATCAAGAACTCATTGGTGTTGGTCTCAAGATATGGGTATACAGGTGAACTTACCCATGTTTGCCAATTTTGTAAATCGAGTGCTACTGCTAATAACGGGTTTTGCAATTTCCTAACTTTAGGAGGAAATGATTCTAGTTTATAGCCAATTAAAAAAAAATTGTTAAAATATCTGACAGAGTTTGTCTAAGCTTACTGTTCTAGAGGACTTTAGCTGGTATTCCATCGAACTTCCTCCAGAGACCCCTTTTTTTTTGGGGGGGAGGGGGCGAGGGGTGAATGGAAATAACCCTGCAGGGTTCTTGGGACCATATATCTGGTTTCTTTGTATGCCTATGGACTAAGGGCACGCTACACCAACGTGCATAGCTGGTTATATGACTGAATTTTCCTAAAGCTAAAATTGACCTGCCTAAGCCTACAAGTCCTTACAGAATTTTATAAATGAATTAATAGTATCTCCAAGTCTGCAGGCTAAAATGTGGAATTTTGCCTCTAGTCAAAATTGTAATTTCTCATGGCTTAAACATAGTGAGAATCAGGTGGACCTTGGTTGATCTTCCTTCTCACAAAGCTCTCCTATTGTTTTTAGTTCTTGGGGGACTTAACTGATTGGCTGTTTCAATATATAAATATATATACACACTCTTTTGGTCCTAAATATAAGACCCTTATACTCACTACAAAAAAGGTCTTATATTTAGGACCAGAGGAATATATCAGATCATTCTGAATGTTTTTAGACTTGCGACACACAATTTGTAATTTAGCTCACTGGGCAGCATTTCATGTTACCTATTTTAATACCCAGACCAGTCTTCGGGTTCCAGGATAGAGAACTAAGTGACGCAAGGTGGCTTCAACTGATATATATAGAACAACATCTCATCAACCTAGGATCCTACTAATTTTCCCTTAACCTTTAAGCTTGATAGAGAATGTGGAAAACTATAAATGACATGATTTATGAATTCCCACTAACCAGATGCAGTGAAATTTCACTAATCCTTCATGAATAGGTCTGTCTATTACATAGCTTTCTAACAAAACCCAGTTAGGTAGGTGCTTTTTCCCCCTTAAATGAACCATTCACATATGTGATGTTTTCTTTTCTTGGGGCCAATGATATGTAATGCTGAATAATATGTACTTTGAATTTATCCAAAAAAGATAGATGTTTCAGTTACTTCATTCTAGATTTTTCCGTCTATACCATAGTCTCCGACATTGCACTTCTATGCAGAAAATGCGACTTATTTGTGTTGTTAACAATCTATATTTTCTGTTTAAAACTGAAAAATAGCATTTTCATAATTTTGGCTGGATTTATAGCTAAGTTGATTCCTTTTGGCAGTGGAGATACGGACTCTGTGGTTCCAGTAACTGCTACTCGATATTCCATTGACGCCTTGAAACTTCCCACCATTACTAATTGGTACCCCTGGTATGATAATGGCAAGGTCAGTCCTCTTTTCTTAGAGTAATAATTATTCGATATGAATCTTCTGGAGTTACAAAAAAGTGATTGTACATACTATATTTGAGAGAGAAAGAGAAAAGAGATGCGTAAATAGAAAGAAAGCCCATATATAGTCATATCATTTTATATCACTCTCTTCCAGAATGCATTATTGTTTAATTGTTAAAAAGTCTAATTTGTAATCCTATCCTTGTTTGATTCTGATTTTGTATTTTTGGTTTCTGATAATGGTTTTTGGTTGGCCCAAAAAAATCAATTTCCGGTACCGTTGGGATAAAGTTTTATCTTCAAACTTCAACTTTCCCATGGATAAATAATGACCTCAAGTACCGACATGCATAAATAAAATCCCATTCTAAAGATAAAAAATATTAATCATTTAGAAGATAGACCTCAATGAAAGTAGTTTTCTTTACATTTCTCTTTAGAGAACACAGAACAACCTAACTCTTATTGCTGAATATAGAGAAAACAAACTTCAAAATCTGACCTTCAGAATTTCCAGACAAATTTTCTTAGTTTCTGAAAGCTGGAATCTAATACGGCCTTGTGCTTCTACTATCTGCTGAAATTTCTTCTTCTTGGGTGAAGGTTGGTGGATGGAGCCAAGTTTATGAAGGGCTTACGTTTGTTACAGTAACAGGAGCTGGACATGAAGTTCCACTACATCGACCTCGCCAAGCATTCATTCTTTTCCGGTCATTCTTGGAGAGCAAGCCCATGACAAGTTAAACTCAAATTGTGTCAGGTTTATTGATCATAAACCTTCAAAGTATACAACAACAACAACAATAAGCCTTATTCTACTAAGTAGGATCGGCTACATGAATCACAGAACGCCATTGTACTCTATTAACAATTATTCGGAAACAACAATTTGGTTACTGCATTATGAAGCTTGTTTATAGTTGTTGAAAATTAGCGAACATTTAAGTTAATGCTTGAAAATAACAAGCTTGTTTTATGCTACTCCTTTTGGCATTCTTGATCTGCTTGACAAAAGGACTAATTATCCAATGAGTTTATTATTTTCAGGTATTGACTTCTCTTTATTCACTAATTGTGGAGACTAAAACTATAATAGTCTCACTAATTCAAGGACCAAATTGTTAGTTCAGTGAAAACATCAAAATCATTCATATACATGGACTGGGAAGAAACACTGTAAATGCATTTCTCATAAGTTTCCTGGAAGGTTAAGGAGTTTTACTTACCGAAGGTACTTTTCCTGTGTCAAAATGTGGCATGTAGTTCTATGAAATTGATTCTTTGTAATGCTAAGATCATTCTCTGTGAGCCTCTGACCCCTTCAATGCAGTTGAGGAGTGGGGGCTTGAAATTGATTTTTTTTTTTTTAGTTATGCAGATATACATTGAGAAAGAGAGTAATAAAAAGGAAGAAACTGTGTAAGAGCTTTATTTCTTATCTGAATTCTCATTCATCATATTTTTCTAATCTCTTTCTGATTGTGCTATATACATTTAATTTGTGACTGCAAAGGGTTTAGACTTTGTGGAAGGATGAATAGTTTGCAGGTCCCTTTATGCTGTTAATTGTACCAAGAGGGATTGCTGGTTTTCTGCTGGCATCTGCTATATCTTGTATGATTACTGTTCTGCTGGCACATTATTGACGTGAATCTGCACTTGTAAGCTTCTAGTACTTTAGCATATGGGTGAGAGTTCTGAGAAAGATTATGTAGAATGATGATCCTGAGAATATAAGGATGTATTTGTTTGTTATTTCAAAACTTGAAAAGATTAAATTTCTTATCTAATATATTTATGATGAACAAGTTAATTTATTTTGAAAAATTTGGTTAAAAATACCTAATTGAGAAATTTATTAGTTAAAAGGACCTGATATAGATCATCTTTAATAGGTGCAACTTTTCATTAGTTGTGTGCAACCTATCTGCAATTATATGTAAAAAAGTCTTTAAAATGAAAGTCATTTCCACATAGTTGAAGATATATTGCACATGACTAAAAAAGAACTGTATCTATTCAAATTCAGGTCTCTTTGACCGATAAAATTTCTAAAGAGGTACTTTTGACCAATTTGCTTATTTATTTATATCTTTTAATGTTATATTTGTATTATGGGACTTTGTAGAAACTTGAAAAAGCAGAAACAAAGCAGCAATGACAGGATGCTAGCAATTTCTGCATTATTCTAGTCCGAATGGAATATTTAACACAATCTCAAATCTCAAAAGCTAAATATATTGAGACCTGTTGATTGAACAACATGGTTATGGTGTAGTAAAGAAAGATGCCATGGAAGAAGAATACAAATACAGAACAGGGTAAGGCTCTTATAAAGTACTGTTAATGTGAGGAGGTGAGTGGTAGAATATTTAGAAGCACTCTAAAATTGGAATTATGGTTTAGTGGAGCCGGAAAGAACTCTACGCGAATATATGAGATCAGTAGATAAGAAAGTAGCCAAGGCATCCTATATATTCTATACCCACGCAAAGTGTATAGCCAATCCTGGGCCATATAATTATAAATATCGATAAAACCTTGCTTCTTGACTAAGTTCCAAGGGGCCCATCATTCATCCTAAAGCATCATCTTCGGCAATTACCAGAAAGGCCATGAACTTGCTTCTGCTACTAAATTTCCTCCTCAGCCATGCCTCATTCTCAACGCATCTTTAGTCCAGTTGTTGTACGAACTTCGGTTCTTAATATAAGAGCTAGTTTGACATTTAATTTGATTCTAAATATAAATTCTGATTCAATTTATCTTTCATTTATTCATTTTTTTTTAAAAGTAGTCCCTGTAGTAATTAGACATGTTAAGTATTCTATCAAATAATAGTTTTAACTAATACAAATGATTGGTAAGGGTATTCTAGAAAAGATAACATCTATTTATTACAAATAACTAATTTAACAAACTTTCTCAATATACTCAAATTAGTCAACTAGTTCTTATATTAAGAATCAGAGCTGATATCATATCTTTCTTTTATATGCCCTTTGCTTGCTCGCCTTTTTTTGGGCATTTTCCCTATACATCATATGAAAACTCTGACAAAAACAGTGCAATTCATTTTTGTAAATTTCGTGTAATATAGAGGCTCATCTTGCTTTAGTGAATAGATATAAGAAATACACTTACGAAGATAAAAAATACATGTCAGATATACTTTAATCTTCTTCTCCTTTTTTTGGGGGGAAAAAAACTTTCTCAAGGATACGAGTCATTTGCTTATAGTAGGATACCTCTATATTATTGTAAATATATAATAATTGTTAACCACAAGACCTAGGACAATTGATACTTGGTTGGATTCCTTAAGTATAGTTAGGGATTTGATTCCTAGCAGTGTGTATGGAAAGGATCCTATATCCAATGCTAAAACTCTTATGAAAAATTTACAGTGCGAGGGATTAGTCGTTGTTATCGATAGTAAATGCTCTAGTGTCAACAAAATATATATATATATATATATATATAGTAATTGTTATCAATTCGTTTGGACAGAATAGGACTTGTCATCATATGGTTACAGCTTTTATCGGTTACATTTTGTACAACATGGATTCGCAATTCTAATTGGGTAAACATAAAATAATACAATTATTTCGCTGTTCATTACTGAAGTGATTATGGGTATGTTTATGTAACCATGTAGAGTGATTATTATAGCCGGGCTAAAATGCATATAAAAAGGACATCTATGTTTTTCTGGGGTGCATCCAAAGCAGCTACATATTAATATATTATAAGGCGATTTGGGGCCTCCGAAAATAAACATTCCTCTAATCATTATATAATGGGGGACAAATTAAACTCATATATAGTCATTATTATACTATCTCTGATTTTTAATATAAGAGCTAGTTTGACTTTTATTTTGGTCCTAATTATAAGTCCTCAATTTATTTTACCTTTTATATTTATTCATTTTTTTTCAAAACAGTCATTATAGTAATGATAATTCCAACTAATATACTTGATTAATAAAGATGATTTAAAAAAATAATACTTATTTATTATAAATAACTAATTTAACTAGTTTTTTCTAATTTAATCAAATTAGTAAACTAAATTTTATATTTAGTACCCGAGGATTATATAAATGGCATCTAAGAGTAGCTGACAATGCAATGGCAATTTGGTCATTCTGATCACATACACTTGTTTAATATATAATGATCCGGTACAAAAATTCTTAGTCGTTTTCACATGCTTGCTTTATCTAAAGTTTCTGATCAGCCCACATAATTATGCAGACAAAA
Organism: Neltuma alba; assembly: GCF_004799145.2. Lineage (NCBI taxonomy): Eukaryota > Viridiplantae > Streptophyta > Magnoliopsida > Fabales > Fabaceae > Neltuma > Neltuma alba. The sequence goes on from NW_021637765.1 coordinate 67,969, forward strand.
AGAAAGCATACCGATCACGACCAAAAGACACTAGACAATGTAAGAAAACTCGAAATTCTCGAACCCCAGATCACATATATACGATCAAAACCCCGAAACAACATCATCATCATCATCATCGCTTAGCCAGCCTTAGAGAGAAACAGAAGAACATGTATCGATTCAGCAACACAGTGATAGGGTTCCTGAACCTGTTCACTCTGCTAGCTTCGATCCCCATAATAGGAGCAGGATTATGGATGGCTCGGAGCAGTACAACGTGCGCGAACTTCTTACAGACACCACTTCTGGTCATAGGTTTCGTGGTTCTGGTGATTTCATTGGCGGGTTTCATCGGAGCATGCTTCCACGTCGCTTGTGCTCTGTGGCTGTACCTGGTGGTGATGCTGCTTCTGATCGGGACGCGATGGGTCTGACGCTGTTCGGGTTCGCCGTCACCAGCCGCGGCGGCGGCGTGGAGGTTCCGGGAAGGGCGTATAGGGAGTACCGGCTGGAGGATTACTCGCCGTGGCTGAGGAATAGGATTAATGATCCGAGGTATTGGAACACTATAAGGAGCTGTATTTTGGGCTCAAGGACTTGTGCTAAGCTTGCTTCTTGGACCCCCCTTGATTATATACAGAGAGATATGACTCCTATTCAGGTACGTACACTATATATATATATATATATATATATATATATATATGGATCTCATTCTTCTTCTTCTTCTTCATGTTTGTTCTTCCTGTTCGAATGAATATAGAGATAGGAGGGCCTTCGGTGAGTATATTGTGTTTGAGTGCTCGTCAAGTTTGTAATAAATTCAAATCTCTTCTTTTTTTGTTTTCCCTTTAGGTATAGACTTGTTTGTTACCAAGTATTTAAATACAGAGTAACAGAGTAAACAAAATTAATTAGTTGAGCTAAACAATTATCGCTTCCTTTCCTATTTCATCCACTAATCTCTCCATATCAGTGTTTAAAATATGCTATCTCTGATCTTAATATGAGACCTGCTTGACTTTTATTATGGTCCTAAATATAAAATTATAATTCACTTTGTCTATCATTTGTGTATTTTTTTTCCAAATTAGTCCTTTTAATAATAATAGTTCTAGCTAATACATTTGATTAACAAGGATATTTTAGGAAAGATAATATCTATTTATGACAAATAATTAATTTAACTTATTTTCTTAATCTTCTCAAATTAGTCAACTAACTCTTATATTTATGATCGGAGATAGTATAACTATACATATGGCCAATAAGCACTTAGTCTAACAACATGAATATTTTCCTAAAAATGGAAGGTTGCAAATTTAATCTTACTTATAATTTCATATAACTAGTATTTGTCCTCTAATTAAAACAAAAAAAACAAACTACACTAGGAGTATGTTGTATTTCATTTAATTATCTTATTACAAATGAAGAAATAATTACCTCTTTTAAAAAATAATCAAGAAAATGACTTCACATGATGTGGTGTTGAGTCATAATTGCACTCTTTTTTATGCCTTCTAGGAAAAGCAGATATATGAATGCAAGTAACTCAACCTTGGCGCGAGCTCCCAAGGCTTGTTGGTCAGGCTTTAAGCAGAAAAGCATCTTTTATCTTTTATATAAAATAAAACTAAATATTAGCCTATGAATTGTTGACAATTTTTTTTATATAAATTGTGTATATATATATATATCTATAATTTTATTTGATAGAGTCAAATCAATGATTTTGACTGCTTAAGAATGAAGCGACTAATTTATCCTATGCTTTTTAAAACTGAGAGATAAGTTTGCATCTTGTGAAAAACTTGGATTGGATATGGTTTAAGACCACACAGCTTAACGACCTTTCAGAATATTACTGTACTGTGTAGGTGCAGATATCTTGTAGGGTGTGAGAAAAGAAGGAACACATATTACATATAACCATGTCTCAAAGAATCTGAATCTCCATTTGTCAAATTCTTATAGGAATGTTAAAAACAAGCTTTCGAATTACTTTAGGTTCCCCAAAAAAAAAAATTAATTATTCCCAAAAAAAAATCTCAATGACATGTCATTTTCTATGTTAAATTTTTTCTTGATACTTGATAATCATCTATATTTTTCATTGCGATGACAAAGAAAGAAGGATCGATGAAACATTTCTGTTTAAAAATTTTATTTTGGCTTCGTATATTTTGATATATACACTTAATTTTGCGGGATTTTATACATTAAAAATACTAACACTCAAATTTAGATGCTTTCAAATCGATAAAAATTTTAAATATCAATTTTTCTTTAAAAAATTGTTAGAAGATGATGGATATGAATGAACTTTGAAGCTGAGGTGAGAAGTTATATGGTGCAGTCAGGGTGCTGCAAGCCACCAACGGCGTGCAACTACAACGCGGGGATGATAATGGAGGGTCAGGATCCAGACTGTTACAGGTGGAACAACTCGCCGAGTTTACTGTGTTACGAGTGCGACTCGTGCAAGGCGGGGGTGCTGGAGAGCATGAGGAGGGACTGGCACAAGGTGTCGGTCCTAAGCGTCGTCGTTTTGGTGCTGCTCATCGGCATTTACTGCATCGGCTGCTGCGCCTTCCATAACACCCGAAGAGCCCTCACCGATTACCCCTACGGCGAGAATCGCATGTCCAAAGTCAAACCCCGTTGGGATTATTACTGGTTTGCCTCTCTTTTTCTTTTCCTTTTTCTATATATGTACCAATTTTTTTTAAAAACAAAAATTATAGAAAAATATGTTTTTTTAATTAATTAGGAAAAAAGAAAAAAGCTTTGATGTAATGAAAGCTGCTAACAAAAAGCTGTTTCTGGGTTGGTTTGGTTGGGTGCAGGTGGAGATGGTGGCATGCTCGCAAAGAACAGCTTTATTAGCACCATCCACACACAACCTCTTATATATATGCCTCTTTCTTCCTTTTTTTTTGTTTTTTTTTTTTTTTTTTCATTTCTGACTTCTCCAAAATGCATATATATATATATATATATAAATGTGTGTGTGTATGTTTATATGTATTTGGGAATGGGTGAATGGGACACCATCTCAAGTAAGTTACACTAATTTTCTATCTATTTCGTCCTCATGTATCTTTTTTTCAGCCGCTTAAAAATCGAGATTACAGAGGACATATATACACTACCTCCGGTTTTAATAAAGAGTTTGTTTGACTTTTATTTTGGTCCTAAATATAAGATTCTAATCTATTTTGTAACTCATATTTATCTTTTTTCTCTCAAGATAGTCCTTGTAATAATGATAGTTCTAACCAATTCACTTAATTAATAAGGATGTTTTAGGGGAAAAAAACAATACATATTTATTATACAAATAACTAATTTAATTATTTTTTTTTAATTTACTCAAATTAATTAACTAGCTCTTACGTAGTACTCCTCCGGTCATTAATATAGGACCTAATGTTAAGTTAATTTTGGTCCTAAATATAAAACATATTTCTCATATTCATTAATTTTTCTAAATTACCCTATGGATACTTCCTCAGCCATAATCAAGTAAGTGAGGGAGGGAGGATATTAAGAAAGATGATTATGATATTTAAGAAAATTATGTCATGTTTTTTATAATTAAATAACTTATCTAACTTTTTTAATCTAATCAAATTAGTTAAATAAGTCTTATATTAAATATCGGAAGAATATATCAGAAGCACTAATCAATTCTGTGGATGCAAACAGCGCGCATCTCCGCCACTTGGCTTAGCTTTATTGTTTAATACCCATTGCCACTCCTTTAATAATTTCTTTTATTTTTTTTCCCGGGTTAAAGCAGAATATTATTGCGTTGCATTTACCTAACAGCAATCTCGCCCGCGGAAAGGCAGAAGCCTTGAGTGACTATTTGGGTTGGAATTAGATATAAATGTGATTTTTAGTTTTTAAAATAAAATTACAATATTGAAAATAGTCTAAGATAATGCTTTAATTTATGTGGCGTATTTTCTGGGGGCTGTAAAGAAATAGAGCTAAAAACCTTATTGGGCTTTGATATTCTTTTTTCCTACTTGGGGTTTCATCAGAGCAAGTGGCCTAGGACCAGTGTGTGGCCGATGGGCCAGTCAGTTATTCCTTAACAAACGACGCAAAACTTATTTCAACATACTAATAGAATTGGTTTTTATTTTTAAAATTTTTATCCATATTTTTATACCTAATAAGCATTGAGAAATGAAGAAAATGAACAAATATGTGCAAAAAATATTGTAGATATTCTAAAGTTATATGTTATAAATAATGAAATGAGTATTTATATTCTGGATATTTTTTTTTTTTATATGTATTATTTTATTTGGGTTTTAATATCATTTTTATTATTGCACGCAGCACATAATTACTTTTATTTTAAGAAAATATTATTTAAAATATATTAATGTATTCTTAATGGTTAGACTATGGTCCGTTCCGTGAACAATTTTTGGACTGATTCAGTAACAAATCTAATTTCCTCCATGTTAAAAAAAAAAAGGACCGAACTCAAATCAGTGAATCGACCTGGTTGGTTTGAGTGTTAAACCGATATCAATCGGTGTGAACTAATGTTAAACAGATTTGGATGATTGTGTAACTATTGGTTCTATTTTTTTTATTTAGCTTTAATATTTCAATCATTACAAGTTTGAATGAATTTTAATGATGATTTTGATATCAATGATTATTAATTTTAGCTGTTGATAAATCATAACAATCAAAATTCTCAATGTAGTTATATTTTGTTATTGTTACAATGAAACTATTGTTATTTTTTTGTATTTTTTTATTAGTGATTATTAATACTGATATATTTTGTTATTTTTAATTAAATTAAATTATTCTAATATAACTGTTTTAATCCTGATGTGATCTATTGGCATTTGAACCACTATCTCAATCAGTTTAATGTCCAGCTTACTTTTTTTTCCCTTTTATTTCTATTATTATTGATACTTACTACTGCTTATCCTTATCAGTTATACCTTCACAGGTAGTTAAATTTCAACTAACTTTTGCTCAATTCCACCACTATCCCATTTTTTAAAAGAATTGGTTAATTATCTTTTTTTCTCATTGAATTAATTTAGTTATCCTTTTTTTTTCCAACAATTAGTTTAGTTATTCTCAATTTAGTATCTTAACTATTTTTAGTTAAATTCAACATCTTAATTTATAATTTGTGTCCAATGTTTTCATCGTTTCGTTAACATTCCATTGACAATTATTATTGTTGCTGCTGCTATTATTATATGCCGTCGCATTAATCAAACCTTGACAACTTGCAAAAATTTGAGTGGTGATCAATCATACCGTGTGCGTACGCAAAGGGGAACAATATATTCAAGTGAGAAAAGTCATAAAAATAAAAAGGATACCCATTATTCATACATGTATTAATTGAAAGGAGCTTGAATCTAGCTCAAATCCAACATATATAACCAGCTATAAATACAATTATATAAATTATGAAAATTTAATGAATTTAAAAAATGATCATGTTCAACTCCTCACTCCTCATATCCATCAATTTGAGATATGTGTCCTACAACCGCATGGTTAAAAAAAAGTTTTTTTTTTTTAATACATAACCAACACACTTTTGTTGAGAAAAATAATAATAAATTTGATAAAAAAATTGTATTATTTAACAGTTATGAAATGCAATTTATTTTTCAAAAATTTGTAACGCATAGAAAAATTATATACTCCTTCTGTCCTTAATATAGGACCCAATTTATGAGTTGGTTTTAGTCCTAAATGTAAGACCTATTTTCATATTTATCAATTTTTTTTAAATTACTCCTATGGATACTCTCTCAACCATACTCAAGTGGAAGAGAGAAAATGGTATTAAAAAAGATGATTATGATATTTTAGGAAAAATGTGTCACTTTTCTTATAATTAACTAACTTGTCTAACTTTTTTAATCTAATCAAATTAGTTAAATGGGTTTTATATTAAGGACCGGAAAAGTATATACATATTCTGACCAGAGAAAATTCAGAGAGGGAAAGTGATACAATGACTACAATTTCGACTGATATGGCAAAATCAAAAACTCAGAAGAAGAAGCCCAGAGGCATTAACTGTTCCAACTTGGAGGGGGAAAATGATCTTCAACATGACCCGGCAACTTGCACTTCATGGACCGTATTGAACCAATAAATATTGCTTTTTGCCACCCCAAGCATGTGGGGTGAGACAATGGTTATTTTGGTTTTCATGATGATGATGAAGGATTTAATTTCTTAAGAACATACAAAAATTTAAGAGTTATTAGGTTAACTTGAATCTACTCAACGCAAATAAATTTTGATTTTTTTTCTACTTCTACTAGGGTTGACATTTAAATATTGAAAGTAATTAAAAATGTTAAATGATTTTTTATTATCATGATAAAACATTTAGCTTATGATCAAATTATTTTGAAAAGCAAGGTGTTATATATTTGCTAATCATTTAGCTAATTTATCCCATAACATGTAAAATAATTGTTGTGTCATTCATCAAGCATGGTAAGGCGGTGGAGTGGAGTTTGATTAAAAAAATAACTCTTCTGGTCCTTAATATATGATCTAATTATTGAGTTGATTTTGGTCCTAAAAAAGATTTATCTATCATATTTATCAATTTTTCTAAATTATCCTTATGGATCTCCCTCAACTATAATCAAGTAGAAGAGGGAGAGAGGGAATATTAAGGAAGATAATTATGGTGTTTAGGAAAAACATATCATATTTCTTATAATTAACTAACTTACCTAACTTCCTTAATATAGTCAAATTAATTAAAATTAATCAAATAAATCTTATATTAAGAACTGAAAGAGTACTGTACACTTTTTGAACTATCTTTCTTATTTAATAGATTTCACTATTTATTGAAAAAATGTAACTTTCTACGATATAAGCTGACAAAGTCAAATTCTTACTGTGAGGAAAATTGAGAGGGGGACAGAAAATTCTAGTAAGTTTAAAGGAACTATTGAAGTAAGAAATACAAAAGTAAGAAAAATTAATTAAAAAGGTTATAATGGGTCAACTCTTCAAGGAAATTATGAAATAATCAAAGCACACTTTTTGTCCACAATGTGTTGATGAATTATGGCAAGAGGTCGTCTTCGTTTGCTTGCCCAACTTGTGCGGAGGTTCGAGGCTTCCTGGGAATTCCTTGTTATCTTCAAATAATCCAAAATTTTCACATGATTTCAGAGACAACCAAACAAAACGGTTTCAGTCAATAAATGCCATTCCGCCTGTTCATGACAACTTGTCTCATGTCAACAGGACAGATAAATATTTAAACCGAGAATTGAAAATTTAAGGATTTTCTTTAATTGTGATTTAGTTATTTCTAGTAAAGTGATGGTTTAGTAATTAAATTATAAATGTGATTAAGAAAATTATCGTTGGCAAAAAAAGATTAAGGAAATTATCCAGTGAGTAATTAAATTACTCCTCCGGTCCTTAATATAGAACCTAATTCTTGAATTGGTTTTGGTCCTAAATATAAGACCTATTTTTCATATTTATCAATTTTCTTTAAATTATCCCTATGAATACTCCCTCAACCATAATCAAATAGAAGAGGGAAAAGGGGTATTAAGAAAGATAATTATGCTGTTCTAGGAAAAATGTGTCACTTTTCTTATAATTAACTAACTTACCTAATTTTCTTAATCTAATTAAATTAGTTAAATAGGTCTTATATTAAGGACCGAAAGAGTACCTTTGTTAGAAAAAAGACGGTTACGCCATGGAGTCATGGCTTGACTCGGCTAAAGATCCCAAGTTGACGCGGAGCCAACTTGTGGCCAGTGGCTCATTGCATTCCAATGCAAATATCAAATGCCTGAGCGTAAAATGAGAGAGAGACAGAAATTAATACTCCTCCGGTTCTTAATATAAGACCTAATTGTTAAGTTAGTTTTGGTCCTAAATATAAGACCCGTTTCTCATATTTATCAATTTTCTCTAAACTACCCCTATAAATATTCTCTCAACCATAATTAAGTAGAAGAGTAAGATGGGATATTAAGAAAGATGATTATGGAATTTTAGGAAAAACATGTCACATTTTTTATAATTAACCAACTTACCTAACTTCCTTAATCTAATCAAATTAGTTAAATGATTCTTATATTAAGAACCGGAAGAGTATATACATATTCTCACGAGAGAAAATTCAGAGAGGGAAAGTGATACAATGACTACAATTTCGACTGATATGGGAAAATCAAAAACTCAGAAGAAGAAGAAGAAGCCCAGAAGCATTAACTGTTCCAACTTGGAGGGGGAAAGTGATCTTCAACATGACCCGGCAACTTGCACTTCATGGACCGTATTGAACCAATAAATATTGCTTTTTGCCACCCCAAGCAGGTGGGGTGAGACAATGGGTATTTTGGTTTCCATGATGATGATGAAGGATTTAATTTCTTAAGAACATACAAAAATTTAAAAGTTATTAGGTTAACTTGAATCTACCCAACACAAATAAATTTTGATTTTTTTCTACTTCTACTATATGGTTGACATTTAAATATTGAAAGTAATTAAAAATGTTAAGTGATTTTTTATTATCATGATCAAACATTTAGCTTGTGATCAAATTATGTTTGAAAAGTAAGGTGTTGTATATTTGCTAATCATTTAGCTAATTTATCCCATAACATGAAAAATAATTGTTGTGTCATTCATCAAGCATGGTAAGGCGGTGGAGTTTGATTAAAAAATATACCCTCCTGGTCCTTAATATATGATCTAATTATTGAGTTGATTTTTGTCCTAAAAAAGACTTATCTATCATATTTATCAATTTTTTCTAAATTATCCTTATGGATCTCCCTCAACTATAATCAAGTAGAAGAGGGAGAGAGAATATTAAAGAAGATAATTATGGTGTTTTAGGAAAAACATGTCATATTTCTTATAATTAACTAACTTACCTAACTTTCTTAATATAATCAAATTAATTAAAATTAATCAAATAAATCTTATATTAAGAACTGAAAGAGTACTGTACACTTTTTGAACTATCTTTCTTATTTAATAGATTTCACTATTTATTGAAAAAATGTAACTTCCTACGATATAAGCTGACAAAGTCAAATTCTTACTGCGAGGAAAATTGAGAGGGGGACAGAAAAATCTAATAAGTTTAAAGGAACTATTGAAGTAAGAAATACAAAAGTAAGAAAAATTAATTACAAAGGTTAGAATGGGTCAACTCCTCAAGGAAATTATGAAATAATCAAAGCACACTTTTTGTCCACCATATGTGGATGAATTACGGCAAGAGGTCGTCTTCGTTTGCTTGCCCAACTTGTGCGGAGGTTCGAGGCTTCCTGGGAATTCCTTGTTATCTTCAAATAATCCAAAATTTTCGCATAATTTCAGAGACAGCCAAACAAAACGGTTTCAGTCAATAAATGCCATTCCGCCTGTTCATGACAACTTGTCTCATGTCAACAGGACAAATAAATATTTAAACCGAGAATTGAAAATTTAAGGATTTTCTTTAATTGTGATTTAGTTATTTCTAGTAAAGTGATGGTTTAGTAATTAAATTATAAATGTGATTAAGAAAATTATCGTCGGCAAAAAAAAGATTAAGGAAATTATCCAGTGAGTAATTAAATTACCTTTGTTAAGAAAAAGACGGTTACGCCATGGAGTCATGGCTTGACTCGGCTAAAGAACCCAAGTTGACGCGAAGCCGACTTGTGGCCAATGGCTCATTGCATTCCAATGCAAATATCAAATGCCTGAGCGTAGAATGAGAGAGAGATAGAAATTAATACTTCTCCGGTTCTTAATATAAGACCTAATTGTTGAGTTAGTTTTGATCCTAAATATAAGACCCATTTTTCATATTTATCAATTTTCTCTAAACTACCCCTATGAATACTCTCTCAACGATAATTAAGTAGAAGAGTAAGATGGGATATTAAGAAAGATGATTATGATATTTTAGGAAAAACATGTCACATTTCTTATAATTAACCAACTTACCTAACTTTATTAATCTAATTAAATTAGTTAAATGAGTCTTATATTAAGGACCAGACGAATACCCTTTTTCAATTTTTCATCTTTCTAATTTTATTGAATATTTTCGCCATGAAAATTTATAATATTATGACACCCTCCCTCTGCTATATATTGGGAAGATATATTGAATGGATGCCACTCAAATTTTAACCCACTTTTTTTTTATAATTTTCATCTCTATTAATTACATTATGGCCGCATTACTTATCCTTCAAGCATCTCTTTTTCTTACACATTTTTAAGTCTCCTCCTCTCAACATAAATAAAGGTACTTATTTTTAGAAAATATAAGCAAATACATTTTTTCTATTAATCATTTATTGTTTTTAATTAGTTTTAACTAACTTTTTGATCTACTACTTTCGGTCATTAATATAAGAGCTAGTTAACTAATTTTAATAAATTAAAAAAATTAGTTAAGTTAGTTATTTATAATAAATAGTTATTGGCTTTCTTAAAATATCCTTACTAATTAAATGTATTAGCTAGAAATATCATTATTACAAGATTTATCTTGGAAAAAATAGATGAATATGGGAGACAAGTAGATCGGATTCTTATATTTGGGATCAAAATAAAAGTCAAACAAAATCTTATATTAAGTACCGGAGGTAATAGTATATAAACATGTTTTTATGTCTCAAAATCAATTTTTAACAAAATTTATGTCCTCAAGTTTTAAAAGTAGAAGGTATTTTTGCTAAGAAGAACCTAAACTTTGATTCAAAATATATACTTTAAGAACTATATATATATATATATATATATATATATTCTCCCTTAAAATACGCGTGCACACGCACAAACACATTATTAGAGAGACAGTATTGTTTGGCAGGAAGACTTTTATTGACTGACCAAAGCTTTTGAACTGTCAGAGTCGGTCTCCACTCCCGTCCTTCCCTCTCGTCCTCCTTCTTCGTATAAACCCAAATAGCACGACACTCTCCCAAACCCCCCCTTCTCTTCCTCAGTTTCAAGCTCAAAATCCAGGCTTGCCTTAAACCTTCTTCTTCACCGTATCTCTTGCCTTTTGCTTTTAGCAGAGAGCGTGGGAACCGGGGAAAAAAAAACCAGAGCTGCAGACACTCCAAAAATGGCGACAGAGGAATATGAGAGGGGGTTGCAGGAAACAGCAACTTGGGCCGTCGCTGTGGTCTGCTTTGTGCTGCTGGCTATTTCCATCTTCATCGAACATATCATCGAACATATTGCCAAAGTAATTAACTTCTTCTCCGAAATTATTGAGTCATATATATATACACACGCACTTGTTCTTGTTCTGCAACTCATAAACAATCTGTGGAATTGCAGTGGTTAGAGAAGAAACACAAACATGCTCTTCATGAAGCCCTAGAAAAGGTCAAAGGAGGTACAATCCAAATACAATGACTAATTTACTCTCCTCTATTTCTCAGCCTCATCTTCACAACTCTCTCTTTATATCACTTTCATCTGTTCTCAGCCACCCAGTGTATTGTTAAATCTAATTTATGCTACTAGCTCTTATGGTAAGGGCAGAAACTAGTATTTAAATATTATTATTCCTCTTGTTCTTGACGTAATCTGATTAGGAAGTTAATATTAGTTCTACATGTAATATTTATCAATTTTTTTTCAAATTAACTCTTATGATATTTTCTCAAAAATAATCAAATAGAAGAGAGAGAAGGAAAAAATTAAGAAAGATACTAAAATTATTTTAGAAAAAACATACCATAATTAACTAATTTCACTAATATCATTAATCTACTCAAACTAGTTAATTATGTCTTACATTAAAGATTTAGATGGATAAAGTACTTTTTCTTTTGGAAGATCGTTGCTTACCCTTTTATTTTTCTGAAAATATTGATAGTTCCTACCCACACACACAGATATTACGAAAGGCTTTTTTTAATAACATGGAGAAAAAAGTATGGTAGAAAGGTTACTAATTGAATTGAAAGCCGAGTTTTAAGGTCATCATATCTAAAAACTAGCGAATCCATTTTATAAAGAGAAAATCGTATTATTAATAAATTAAATTTACAATTTTTTTATTTCTAAGGAGTATTAATAATAAATACTCATCATTCGTTGAATTATTATTTGATTGATAAATAGTATAATATAAATAAATGTGAATATTAAATAACTTGTCACCAAAAATAATTTGTGGAGACTGACTTTGTAATACCATTAAAGTGTGGGATTTTTGGTTAACAATAATTTTCTTTTTCTGTTTATATATATTTATTTGATTATTCTATATGATAAATTGAAATTGAAATAATTGTGGCGGAATGATGATGATGACGACAGAGCTGATGTTGCTGGGATTCATATCGTTTCTGCTAACGGCGCTCCAAGACCCGATATCTGATATGTGCATTTCGAGAGAAGTAGCCGACACGTGGCGCCCTTGCGCTGCCTCTTCTTACGACTCCAAGGGCAAATACGTCAAATCACTCAAGTTCTCCGATTCCACCCACCCTCGCCGTTCCCTCGCCGCCAAGGGACCAAACAAATGCGGAAAGGCAATCCCTTTCCTTTCCACCCTTTTACTAGCAACCAATCACATTCACTTCTGTTCATTTCTCGCAAGAACACTTTTTTTTTTTGGGGGGGGGGGGGAAGATGTACTGTACTACCTCTGATTTTTAGTGTAAGATTTACTTTGTATAATAACATTACAAGGTGAATCATATATTAAAAAACAGAAGTAGTATTTGATAAACAAGCACGTATTTTATATTTGGACTCCTGTCAAGTTTTTTCACTAATTATATTAATTTTATATGGATATATATATTTACAGGGTAAAGTTGGGTTTGTGTCTGCATACGCCATTCATCAGCTTCATATATTCATATTTGTGCTCGCAATATTTCATATCCTTCAATGCATTATTACCTTGCTTTTGGGCAGATACAAGGTACTCTTTTTCATCGATTGATTTATTTATTTATTTTAATTTTCATCTTCCGTTCACTTTCCAGCAACAATTTCTTGCTCTTTCCGAATGTCTTAAGTTCTTTATCTGATTCAATGGATATAAACATAAATGTATGCAGATGAGAATGTGGAAGAAATGGGAGGATGAGGCCAAATCTCCTGAATATCAGCTCAGTAATGGTAAGCTTTCAATTTCAAGCAATCAATATCATATTTCCTAATTTATATATAAACGAAAACATAACATTACTTCTCTCATTTATATTTACGCTCAACAAAGATATTTTGTGATTTTTTAAGAAAAATTTGTTAAAAAGTCCCTATTTGAGAAATTTCTTAGTCAAAAGAACTTAATACAACTATTTTTAGTGGATACAATTCTTATTTAGTTGTGTGCAACATATCTACATCTATATATAAAAATCTTCAAAATAAAAGCTATTTGAACAAAACTAGAAAAGTGTTCCACCTACTCAAATTCAGGTCCTCGTTGACAAAAAATTTTCCGAACATTTTAGCAATTTTCCCATTCCGTATAAGTTTTATTAAAATTGACAACAAAAGTTTTATAAAAAATTATCTATTAAAAACTACTCTATAAGAAGTTGGGCTTGTTTGGGATCACATTATAAATATTTTCATATAAATTGAGACAAAACTCCTATCACATACTTATCTTGTACTCTGTAAATTACTGTTAAAAAACTGCTTTCAATTGAAAGTTTTAATTGCTCTTCAAAAGAATCAAAACGAGCTCCAATTAGGATGTCGTGCCTAACAAGTATTACCTCCAATTCTTAATATAAGAGTTAAATAACTAATTTGTGAATATAATTTAAAAAATCAGTTAAGTTACTTATTTATAATAAATAAGTGTTATGTTTTATAAAATATTCTTGTTAATCATATACATTAAAATGTGAACTTTTTAACATATGTGATTATCATAGAAACTACTTTTAAAAAATAAATATATAAAATAAAATATATTAAAGTTTTATATTTATATTTAGAATAATTATTTCTTATATATTTAGAATTGGAGTGGTATTTAATACGAGCACCTAGCTCAAGTGGACACGAAGCCACTGTCCCTGTGTATGCATTAACTACGATAGTGACTACACAGACACAAGTAGCCCAACTTGGGACGTTCCTTGTTGGGTTAATCTCCGCCTAGCACGCCTTCAATATGAGATTATTGAAATAATTGAACTTGAACGCCAAAACATTGACTATTTTAATTTATTTCATGCATTTAATGGGGCAAAGAAAATTCAAACCCTCTCTATTCTCCATCTGCTCCAAGATATTTTAGTTGGAACAAAAACAGTGGAGTTGAAATGTGTGGAGATATTAAGCAGGATAATGCCAAAAAAATACTTTTAAATTTCAAAATTTTAAACCAGTTTTGTTTACTAAACTCTAATAAATAATTGACTCGCATTTGAAAAGTAAATGAGATACAGAACATTTTTATAATCATTTCTGATTTAAGATTTTAAAATTTTAGAGGTATTTTTTTTTGTTGAATTTTCCCTATTAAGTAATGCAATTAAATGTTTCATTAAAAAAAAACGGCATCGTTATAAAATTTAGTTTTTTTTGGTTATATTTTACTTAATAATGAAAAGAACTCACGCACTTATAAGATAGAATTGAACTTATGATTCCATGATTAAAAAGAATTTAAGGGGGGTTTGTTTAGGGTCATTGGACTTTAATACCCCAATTATAAAATTTGGATTTAATTTTGTTTTGTTATCCTTTAATTTTTGGCCAATAATTTTACATGCAATGCAGATCCACAGAGGTTCAGGTTTACGAGAGACACAACATTTGGACGAAGGCATATACACATATGGAGCAAATCATCAATTTCCTTATGGATTGTAAGTCAGGGATTTTTTCCCCCAAGAAAATAATAATTTCCTTGGAATTTTGATTTATATAATATGCTCTGCATTTGATTATACTTGTGATATTTTTATTCCTTTAAGATTTTATGATTTAATATATTTAAAGTTTTATGTGCTTGAACAGGTAAGCTTCTTCAGGCAATTCTATGGATCAGTTACTAAGGTTGATTATATGGCACTTAGGCACGGATTTATCATGGTAATTATATAAGCTTTTATACGTACGACACTTAATTAAACTATTAATAAAATTCTGAAATTATTATGTTTAATTATAGGCACATTTGGCTCCGGGAAGTGGAGCGACATTTGATTTCCAGAAGTATATCCAAAGATCACTTGACGAAGATTTTAAGGTTGTCGTTGGAATCAGGTGTGAAACAATAATATATAATCATTATCCACTTCTTCCAATTACAACTTACTTTTTTCATTCTCTTTTAATTTACTCCCAAATTTAATTAATTAATTAAGCTTAAAATTTTGGTACTTTCAGCCCTATCATATGGCTCTTTGCTGTCTTGGTCCTCTTGACAAATACTTACGGTAAGCTATTTTTTCAAGTTAGTTTAAACTGGATATGTATATGGTTTCGACCTATAATAAATCACAGATACTTTAGCTTTCATTTATATATCTATGCCTCACAAACATGCATTAAACACTTAATTATATTAAATTAATACTCTTTTTGATTCTAAATATAAGAGTTATAGATAATTAATTTGCAAAAAAACTAAAAGATACATTTGATCCTATAACTTTATACAAGATTTCAATTTGGTTCATTAACTTTAAAAAGTATATTTTTAGTCCTTTAACCCTCAAATTTTTTTTTTAAAAAAATAATGACATTAATATCTTAAATATTGATAAAATATTCTCAAATGCTAACATATCAAGTTTAATTTTCAAAATATTTATGATTGTTACAAAAAAAATCATCATTGAAAGTTAATGATTTTAGAGTTAAAACACTAAATGTATGCTTTTTAAAATTAAGGGATCAAATTGAAACCTTGTACAAAATTAAAGAATCAAATGTATACTTTAACCTTACAAAAATTAATTAAGAAAATTAAATTAGTTGTCTATAGAAAAAATAGGTTTTGATTTCCCTATAGTTTGCATTTTAATAATTTATATTTTAATAAAAAATGCTTTAATAATATATGCAGTTGATAAGGAGAGTTTATTGGGCATCAAAAGAAAGGAGAACTTATGGAAAAAATTATACATTTAAAAGATAAAGTTGATTCAAATGTTATATTTATAACCAAATATCTCATATTTAGGATCGAAAAGAGATAACAGTACTCGAAATTTCAAATTAGATGTAATGAATAAGATCATCATGTGTTTATATTCTAATATAATTCACCTTGTTGACAGGATGGCACCCTTATTATTGGATTCCATTTATCCCATTGATTGTGAGCACTCCTCAACATATATACTCTATATACACAATTTCATTTCATGTATTTATTTAGAAAATTAATGATCTCCTTTTATATATATTGTGTCAAGTAATTATTAATTGAATTTGGTGGATGTGTGTAATTAAATAAATAAATTGTAGATAATATTATGGGTGGGAGCGAAGCTGCAAATGATAATAACACAAATGGGACTGAGGATTGAAGCGAGAGGCGAAGTAGTGAGGGGGGCGCCGGCGGCGCAGCCTGGCGATGAATTCTTCTGGTTCGGTAACCCTCGCTTCCTTCTCAGGCTCATTCATTTCGTCATCTTTCTGGTAATTCCATTCAATCTTTTAATTTTCTGTTAATATTACAATATACTACCTCCTATACTTAATATAAGATATCGTTTGACTTTTATTTTGGTCCTAAATATAAGATTCCAATTTATTTTATCTTTTATATTTATACATTTTCTTCCAAGATAGTTCTTCTAATAATAATAGTTCTAATCAATACACTTGATTAGTAAGGATATTTTATGAAAGACAACACCTGTTTATTATAAATAACTAACTTAACTTATTTTCTTAATCTCCTCAAATTAGTCAACTAATTATTATAATTAGGATTGGAGACAGTATATATATATTGAAGTAGTAGTACTACATCCCAATATTCTTAATTAATTAGTATTTCTCACCATCATCATTATCTGATATATATGTTATCCATCTTCAGAATGCATTTCAACTCGCATTTTTCGCCTACACTGCTGTAAGTGTCTCCTCGTAATCCTACTTGAAGATTTTGTTACATACTACTGTTCTTATGAGCCCCATATTGGGCATCGAAGGGCCTTATAACATCATGGGTTTCCCAACTTTAACAGCTAGATTTTTTATTATTACGTTTTTGCATTATTTAGATATAGCTAGCTAGAAGGAAATTAGAAGCAAAAAAATTTTATCTGACCTTACCCTTTGCACGTAATTCATTTGTGTTTCAGTATGCGTTCGGCCGAAGGTCATGCTTCCACAAAGAAACCCGAAATATCGTCATTAGACTTACAACAGGGTAAGCACACACATATAGAGGTTGGATCTAGTAGAAGGGGCTAGTCCCTTACAATGTGGCAAACTAAGATTTGAATCCTTACTGGGAGAGGTGCCCACATTTAGTATCCGACAGTGTCTCGAATAGAATTACCTCCAATAGGAGGATACCTATATATGCTTTAGAAAAAAAAAAAAAACCTCATTTCATTCACAAAATCAAGCAAGGACTTCAATTTTATCAGTACGTACGTTAATTAGCTTAGTAAGAATCGATCAGCTTCATGATATCTAATCTAGTCCTTGCTTGTTTCCAGGGTTGTCATACAAGTTCTATGCAGCTACGTGACTTTGCCTCTTTATGCCCTCGTCACACAAGTAAGATATACGCCTATCCAAATTTTATGGTTAGATTAAAGTGTATTTTAATCTCTCAAAAGTATTCCTAAAAGAGCTATATAAATATATATATACTACCTCCGGTCCTAATTATTAGAGTTGACTAATTTGAGGAGATTAAGGAAGTAAATTGAGTTAGTTATTTGTCCTCAATAGTGTTGTCTTTCCTAAAATATCCTTACTAATTAAGTGTATTGACTAAAATTATCATTTTTAGAAAGATTACTTTGGAAAAAAATGTACAAATATGAGAGACAAAATGGATTAGAGTCTTATATTTAGGACCAAAATAAAAATCAAACAGGATCTTATATTAAGGACCGGAGGTGGTATATATATAAACGAAAAGACTACTACTATTAGAGCTAAGTTGGTAGTCCTAATTATAAGACCCCATCTATTTTATCTTCCAAATTTATCATGTGTTCTAAAAAAAATATCCCTATTGATTGTAAAGTATTTTCACCCGAGTGTCGTTTCAATATATATGATTGAATGAGGGTGATTTAAAGAAGTCAACTTACATTTGTTACAAATAATTAACTTACTTAGTTTTTTTTAAATCTTTTTAAATTAGTTATTTAACTTTTATATTAAGAATTAGAGGTAGTATATTATGTATAATGTCTAGTAACGGATTTAATCACTACCGAGTCTCGCATAATAATTGAACAACAAATAAGGTCCGACCATGCTCCATCCCGCTTACTTGGCATTAATATAATGGTTAATAAATTGAACCTGAGTTTGGCTTTGTTATGGCGTGTTTGGATGGGAATTAATGACACAGATGGGATCAAAGATGAGACCCACAATATTCAACGAGAGAGTGGGATCAGCACTGAAGAAGTGGCACAACACAGCAAGAAAACATGTGAAAGAGTACAGCAAACACTCAGGGACGACAAACACGCCCTTGTCAAGTGCTCCGGCAACCCCAACCCGCGGGACCTCCACGCTTCATCTTCTTCACAAGCACACCGGAGCTCGAAGCAGTGACAGTGTCCCAACGTCTCCCAGCAAAGGAGGATATGAAGGAAACGAACGTGTTCGTAATTGGGACGTGGAAGAAGGGGCACCCTACCCTACAATTGGAGCGCGTGAGCTTCACATGATGATGATGCCTCCTGCTTCTTCAACGGAATTGCCTCAAGGGCCTGCTCCGATGAGGATCCATCAGCGTGATGACATTCACCATAGTACTGAGTTCTCGTTCAAGAACTCTCATAAAGCCAGAGATCATCCAGCTTATTAGTTTTCATCAGTTACTCATTGGTCCTGTTTAATATGAAGTACTAAAACTAAACGATAGAGATTCGGATTGGAATTCACAAAAATCATTAAAAAAGTGTTTAGTACGAGTAATTTTTTGTTACATGGAATGGGGAGGTGGTATTCCTCAATAATCCCACCCACATGTGATTGCCTAATTTCATATAATAAGAAATTATTCATCTTAAATACTTTTTTAACATATTTTTTCAATCCTAATTTCAGTCCTTAGTTCTTATTTTTAATACTTTCTACCAAATGGGACAGCTAGGTATGGTATCAACGCAAAGGCTGATAGGAATCTGAAAGGCAAAGTTGTCGCTTTACATGATACTGGTCAACTGGGAGGAGTTCCATCCTAATTAACAAGAGGCTTGTTAAAGAGTAGATGGCATCCTATGTGGCATTCAACTTCCAAGCGCGCACATGGTGAAAGACACATAAAAGACTCTGTTAACAGAGCCTTCAATTGTCATTTTGTTTATATTGTTTTTGATGTAATTTTATTATTTGAAAAAGGTATTTTTTATTAGGAATTATATATATGTATATCTCATAATGTACTGTCTAAGAAGGCGTTTTTACTTTTACTTTTTTTTTTTGCCCCATTTTTTAACTGAAACCTCGTGATTTTGTAAACTTTTTTTTTTTGTGCAAGGAAATATTGACGAAAAAGTTAATACTCCTCCGGTCCTTATTATAAGACCCAATTTGACTTTTTATTTGGTCCTAATTATAAGACCCAATCCATTTTCTCTATTATATTTATGCATTTTTTTCAAGATAATCCTTCTAATAATGATAGTTTTAGCCAATATACTTAATTAGCAAGGATATTTTAGGAATAACAACACTTATTTTATTATAAATAACCAACTTAACTTACTTCCTTAATCTCCTCAAATAAGTCAATTGGGTCTTATAATTAGGACCGGAGGAGTAGTATATATACTTTAGGTTCAATTAATACACACACACACACACATATATATATGAACATGGGCTATCCATACTTGACCAACCAACAATTGTGTTATCATGTCTTTTTTTTTTTTTGGTTAAAATATATGTATCATTCTATTAGAGATAATCATATTCAAGATACTGTCATGTTTTTTTAATACAGACACATAAATTCTATTTCTTAGAGGAGCTACGTTAGTAAGGCCCTTTTGTGTTGGCAAAAAAAAGGGGGTCTATATATATATTTCTGCACCGTGGCCTCTGGTTTTCCTCATCGGCGAAGGAAACACAAAAGAGGACCTCACGTCTAAAGCACATATGTATTTGTATAGGTCATTCGAATTTCATTTGTTAGTATAATGTCTCAGGGATTCAATATTTAAAAGTTTGAGCTGTAAATCACGTCCAAGGTTTTTTTTTTTAAAAAAGAACTGTAAATCACGTAATTCGACTTGTAAATATTAATGTGTAAACTTGACTTATAAGTGGTGCATTTTTATTGATAAATATGAAAGTTTGGCTTATAAATATTAGATGTCTTGAAATCTATTATTAGTATTAAATAAAATTAAAGGACCTGTACTTACTTTTTTTTCCTTTACTTAGGATTTATTATAGATCCTAAGTACATACAAAAAGGTAACTGGTATAGTTGAATTAGCAGATATATAATTAATGACGATAAATTGGAGCATCATTATGTTTTGTCCTCGACTCTTTGTCCTTTTTGCCATCGTCCTCAAATGTATATAAAGTTTGGAAACGTTTAGGAGTATATTTGAATATTTAATTTAATCAAGGGAAATTTTGTCTTCAACTAAGAAAGTAGGTATGACAAGATCTATGCTATTCATTCGTAATAATGAAAAGTTATAATGTAAAAATATATCTTCGATCCTCAAATTTTGCATGAGGTTTTAATTTGTTCATCTAATTTTATAAATTGCCTTCTCAATCTTCCAATCTAACATCATTAATTTGATGAAAAGAAAATTCCTATAGTACAATCTCAAAAAATGCTCACAAAAATTCAAATAATGATCGTTTAACCTACTTATTTTTATTTT
The DNA here is from genome assembly GCF_004799145.2 of Neltuma alba. Lineage (NCBI taxonomy): Eukaryota > Viridiplantae > Streptophyta > Magnoliopsida > Fabales > Fabaceae > Neltuma > Neltuma alba. Next base: position 89,040 of record NW_021637765.1, read on the forward strand.
TAAAATTAAGATTAATGTATCCGTATATAATATCAATGTTTTCGTGAATAAAACAAATGGTGTTAAAGCTATTTTATATTCAAAATACAAAGGCCACAATATAATATACCCTCCCAAGTAGCTTACTCTAATTGCAATATTATTGCTTTCCCGCTTAAGCAATTATTTGTGGAATATGTCAAAATATACTCTCCCAACTAATTTGCACCAAATAGGTTTTTTTAAAGAGTACTTAAAAGGATATTTTTATTTTTAAACTATTCTCAGAATAGTACTTGATACCTTTCAAAATGCAAAAGTCAAAATATACTAGAAGATGAATGTCTCCACTAGCTTCTCTCTTAACTTATCCTCCATTTAATGGATTAACTTTTAATAGCTGAAATTTAAATCCAAGTAAAAATATTATTATAAATATAATAAAAAATTACCATTTTAAATTACTTATATCAAATTTTAACAGTATAGATTAATATTTTAATAATATTCTTATAAAATAAATCTCAGCTATTGAAATTTGATCTAATAATAAAAAGATTAAGTAAAGAGAAAGTGGAGAAAGAAGTTAGCGGAGATATTCCTCACCCACAAATATACTCTCTCAATGAGTTGACTCCGATTGCAATATTATTTGCATTGCCGCTTAAGCAATTATTTGTGGAATATGTCAAAATATACCCTCCCAAACTAGTTTGCACAAAATAAGTTTTTTTGGAGAGTGCTTAAAAGGATATTTTTATTTTTAAACAATTCTCAGAATAGTACTTGATATCCTAAATTTTCAAGTGATGTGATGTGGCCGTTAAAATTTTTTTTGTCCTTTAAAATTGGGAGTGGCAGCAATTTTTTAAGTTCAAGGGCGACATTAACACTTGATTTGAGAATAGTTGAAAGGATCGATATGTTTAACATTTTGTTTAATAATTGAAATAATAATTTCCCATTTCTTCTTCTTCTTCTTCTTCTTCTTCTTCATAATCATCTTAGCAAAAATAAATTAATTAATTAAGGAACCTGACGAGCACGCAAGTCCAGGGAAAAAGACTCCGGGGTCACTCATCATTATTCATTAATTATTGACGTATTATTGTGTGGAATATGTCAAATTAAACAAAGTAGTAGTCTTTGTTAGTTTCACCCTCTTTTGCTTGGTCTTTCTTCTTGTTTTTAGGTGTCAAAAAATACACAAACACTAATAACTAAGAACAAAAAAGCTTTCATCTCTTGCTTGTTCTTTCTATATAACATGCCGGCCATATGTATAATCAAAATGACTCCTTTATATATTAAAACAACCTTAATTATTGGTTTCATCGTCCTTGTGATCCTCACCATTATCACCTTCCATTTTTTTCTCTTTAGGCTACGTACGTACGCACCTTTTTTCCTCTCTGCTTATTCATAGTTTCTGGTTGGAATCTCTCGGAGAGGAAAGATCAGAGAAATGGCCGCCGGAGAAGAAAAAGAAAGAACGTTGGAGGAAACGGCGACGTGGGCCGTCGCTGTGGTGTGCTTTGTGTTGCTTGCTATCTCAATCTTCATCGAACACATCATTCATGTAATTGGCAAAGTAAGTTAATCTCTGTTCATACATACATATACATGTGTGCGTATATACATGAAAGAACAGTAATCTCCAGTTAAATTTATTTTTTCTATTGTTTGGAATTAATTGGTAGCCGTTTGCAATATTCAATCTTGTCCTCTGCTTGACCAAAAAAAAAAAAAATCTTGTCCTCTGCAGTTTTTGCCTTGTCACCCGAATTTTAGATTTAGTACTAATCTCTATGGAGCAGGAAGTGTTTAAGGGCAAAGCTTTCTCAATAAGTATGTTTTTTGATATTTGAACTTGTTTTTTTTCTTCTTACGAAATGAGGTAGATTACCATCTTAACATTAGCTCATTAGTCCTTTTTTTCCCTTATCAAGAGGTACTTCCAATGTATACAATTAAAGTAGATAGCACAAAGAAATTAACACAAATTTGTCATCAATAACCAACTTAATTAATTTTCTTAATTTTTTCAAATTAATTACCTAGGCTGCAGATAATATGCTTTATTTGTATGATTTATACTTCTCTAGTCCTATTTATAGGATAGAGAGAACAAATATTTTTTGGTCATATTTATAAGGTAGTGAGAGAAATTTTTTGTATGGATGTATAATTTTACCCTTTATTTATTATTGTGTTGATTTTGTTTACATGAAGTATAATGCATATTAAATAGGGATAAAATTAAAAAGTTGTTAAAGTTTAAATAAGAGTTAATGAAGTTTAAGTGTTTTCTTGATTCATATGAAATATGTTAAAAGTGATTTATAAATAAGAGCAGAGGAGTATTTTATAAGATAAAACTCTTTTTACATGGGATATGAAATCACTCAAATTGCTTTGAAATTTCAGTGGTTCAAGAAGAATAATAAGATTGCTCTCTATGAAGCGCTTGAAAAGGTCAAAGGAGGTACGTACGTAGACTTTATATGGAATTAAGATTTGATTGATAAGAGATTAATTATGATTAACAGTAATTAGGAGATTTAATGAATTAATTGTGGGGTGTAAGTGTGATTAATGAATTAATAATGAATGGACGGCTGTAGAGCTTATGTTGATGGGATTCATATCGTTTATGTTGACGCTGCTGCAAAGCTCAATTTCGACGATTTGCATATCGAGAGAAGTGGCAGCCACGTGGCGACCTTGCGCGTCTTACAAGGACGACAAGCCCGCAAAAGAAGCCGGCGGGGAAGATTCTAACAATTCCAGGAAGCTTCTCGAATATTCTCAACGCCGCTTCCTGGCCAGCAAAGGATATGACAAATGTGGAGAGGCAAGTCATTCATTCCCACTCCATATATATACACTCTCGTGTCTTGTCATAATACTGGGCAATTTGAAAAACTCATATGGCATAGTACATATATTCGTCCTTTAATATAAGAATTAGAAAATTAGTTTATAAATATTAAAAAAAATTAATTAAATTGATTATTTGTAATAAATACATCTTAATTTTTTTAAAATTACCATATTCAGTCCTTAATAGAAGAGATAATTGCTAATTTGAGTATATTAAAAAAATTAATTAAATTAGTTGTTTGTAATATATAAGTATTGTTTTTCTTAAAATGCATGTTCTTGCTAATGAAGTATATTGGCTAAAACTACTATTATTATAATGACTATCTTGAAAACAAATGGATAAATATGAGAGATAAAGTGAATTGGGATCTAATATCTAGGATCAAAATAAAAGTCAAATAAACTTTTATATTAATGACCAGAGGTAGTGTTTTTTCTTTTTTCCCCCAATTATGTGCGTAGAATACTCCCCTTTAATTGAAAGTTGACGAAATCAATGGGAATGCTTTGTGTTTAAAAAAGATTTTGATAGGCAACCCCTCATCTAATTAAATTCCCCTATTTTAGATTTGCTTCCCTCTTTATGATATCACTTTTTTTTTGGACTGATCATTAGAATGAACACATACGCGCTATTAAGTAAATACATATTGTCATAATTTATTATTGTCCATTTAGAACCTTTCTTTGGTCTAACTGTAGATTTATTATTTAATCATGCGATATTAATATAAAATTAGTCTACAAACAAGGTCGTATGATTAGAATAGAAGGTAGTACTCCCTCCGTCCCTTATTATAAGATCTTTTTAACAAAATTACATAGTTTAAAAAAGCAGTTAAAATTAGTTAAAAGCAATTAATATGCAGGAGATGCAATTTTGTTCAAATATAGCCCTATATATAAATAAGTAAATGTGAGAGAGTAATAGTGAGATAAATAAAAAAATGTATTAAATACATTAAATTAGGAATAAAATAGGTAATAATGCCTTAAATGCTTATACAAACTCAAAAACAATCTTATAAAAAAGAACAGATCTATTCAACAAATTAGATCTTATAATAATGATAGAGGGAGTATCATCTAGTGCTATTTATTTGGGTAATATTTTTAATTTTTATACAATACTCCGAACTAGTGGATTTTTTTTATATTCGCAAACTATCAATATATATATTAAGTAGTAATTAAGTTATTTGTGTATGTGTGTGTAGGATAAAGTGGCGTTTGTGTCGGCTTATGGGATTCATCAGCTGCACGTATTCATATTTGTGCTGGCAGCATTTCATATTCTGCAATGCACTATTACCTTAGCTTTGGGAAGAACCAAGGTCATTCTCTCTCTCTAGTTTTAAATTTCATTTTGTTTAATTTCTCTCACCTCAAATGATAATAATAATTTCCTTTCTCTTTATATCTCCAAATCTCTGGTTGATTCATATGGTGCAGATGAGAAAATGGAAGAAGTGGGAGAGTGAGACAAAAACACCCGAATATCAATTCTATAATGGTATGATTCTTGGTTTCGTACCACACACACAAACACACACAAAGGTTTTACTTCATGTTGGGAAGAGGTGCTCACATTTAGTACCTGACAGTGTCTTAAATAGGATTGCCTTTAATAGGAGGGTACTTATGCTTTAGCACAAAAAAAAAGTTTTTACCCCCTGAAATTGATAATTATATATTTTTTAGAAAAAAGTTACTATATATTATTTGGTCATTATTGAGTTACTTAATGAAACACAAACGTGCTAATGGATAAGTAATGTAGATCCAGAGAGGTTCAGGTTTACAAGGGACACAACATTTGGGCGAAAGCATTTGAACATATGGAGTCAATCATCAATTTCCCTATGGATTGTAAGTCACAATTTTATCAAAATTAAAAACAAAACATCCCTTCTTAATGGGCTCTCCCATGGGCCTCCTTAATGGGCTGGGCTAGGCCCACGATCTTCAGCAATGTAAAGCCCTTTGTATTGTGGGTTTTGACCAGGCAAGCTTGTTCAGGCAATTCTTCGGATCAGTTTCCAAGGCAGACTATTTGACGCTGAGGCGTGGATTTATCATGGTGATTATCATATCCTCAGTTTGTACTAATTCTGCAAATTTAAAATTAATCTGCCCCAGTTAATTAAGCTCCACACATATACTCCTCTGTTATTATTTGGAAGTTACTTCCAACATGTTTCATACAGACCAAGAAAAACTTTAAACTTTATTAAGTCTCATTTAAAATTTAACAACTTTTCAACTTTATCCCTATTTAATATATATTATATCTCATATAAACAAAGGTAACGTAATAATAAATGAAGGGTAAAATTATATATGCATGTAAAAAATTTCTCTTAGTGCATTATAAATAGGATCAAAAAAATGTCTTTTCTCTCTGCTCTATAAATAGGAAATGAGGAGTATAAGGAAATGAAAAGCTTATTAATTAAGACTAATCAGGGCGTGTGATTATATATTGTAGGCGCATTTACCTCCGGGAAGCGAAGAAAGCTTTGATTTCAGAAAATACATCCAAAGATCACTTGACGAGGATTTTAAGGTTGTGGTGGGAATAAGGTACTACGTACGAAAAAAATAAACATCCCCAATCACGTACACTAGTTAATAATTTGCATGCATATATTAATTATTCCTTTCAAATTAATGTACTCACAAATCCTAACTTGAAAGCTTTTGATGTTGAAGCCCACTCATATGGTTCCTTGCCGTCTTATTGTTGTTGACAAATACTAAAGGTAACGACTGCTCTCCATTTCATTCAACCATGCTTAAATGGGTTAATATCATTGCTGCTCTTTATAATTTAATTTAATTTTAGTTTTAGTTATAGTTTCAAATCATTAGTTTTGATTCTTATAATTTTATAAGAATTTAGTGTTGTTAAAATTAAAGTATAGGAACCATTAGCTAATTTTTAAATTTAGACCACAAAATTATAAAGCTATAAGGACCAAAAGCAACGATATTAATTAACCCCTGAATTATATACTACCTTCGATCCTTAATATAAGAGCTAGTTTGATTTTTAATTGCTCTTAAATATAAAAATTCAATCCATTTTATCTTTTATATTTATCTTTTTTTCTTCCAAAATAGTCTTTATACTAATTGCACATAGTAAATGTTTCATCAAATGGTAGTTTTAGCTAATACACATGATTAGCAAGGGTATTCTAGTAAAGACAATACATATTTATTACAAATAACTAACTTAACTAATTTTTTTAATCTTTCCAATCTAGTCAATTAAGTCTTATATTAAAAACCGGAGATAATACTAGTATATATTATGAAAAACATAGATGTACAAAAAAAAGACTAAGGTAGTGTAAGACACACGCCCCTAGAGCTCTGTTCTGAAAACCGTGCCAAGCGACTATCGCCCACTGCGGTAAGTCGCCGTAGAGTGTGAGTGAGCCTTCGCGGCCCACTGCGGCGGAGGACAGAGAGCTTGCGAGCTACTATTCCAGCCTTTAGCATGGAGTGTAATGTTGACATAGAACTGACAGAGAAGGCCGCACGAACACCACTCGCCGAGGATAACAGAACCACAAAGAAGGTGAAGATATGAGATAAAGAAGAGCTGGTCGCAAAAATGGACACAGAAGAGGTAATAGTAAGCACATAAGAAACACAAGGATGGACCTCAATACAGAAACAACTCTTCCAGGATGAGACAACCAGCATCATGGAAGACGACGCGGACAAACAGCTACCAAGTATCCCCCAGGCGGAGGAACCCGAGGATGTCAGATCGGTCGAGAACCAGCAACAAGGGGAGGAACAAAAAGTCCCCTCGTTCAAAGAGAAGTTACTTGGAGGCATAGGAAGTGACGGAAGAGCGAGCAAACACTGGTAGAAGGAGCTTAACTTGGAGCAGGGGGACGTGGTCATCGACATGGATGGCCTTATCCCAGTCATAAACTTCTCGCGGCGTGTTAGGGAAGTCATGGAGGGCTGCATGGAACACGCAGTAGTGGTGAAAGTACTTGGCCGCTATATACGACCAGACATCCTCTTCTCCAAGATCACTAGCCTATGGAGACCCACCGGAGACTTTAAACTAACTAAACTAGAGGGTGGCTGCTTCATGGTAATACTCGAAAATGAATTTGACTATCAGAATGCTTTGCTTGGAGGACCCTGGGTGGTGCAAGGTCACTACCTAACAGTACACCCATGGGAGCCTACGTTCAGTCCGCTCAATCTGGAAATCAAACAAGTATATGGGTGGGTTCGGTTACCAGGTTTACCTTACCATTACTACCATAAAAACGTCCTAAGAGCTATAGGAGAAGTAATCAGACAGGTGCTGAGGATTGATTACAACACGGAGGGAGTTGACAAGGCTCGCTTCGCTAGACTGGCAGTCAAACTTGATTTAACCAGACCCCTCGTTTCAATGATAAAGCTCGATGGAGTAACCTAATATGTTGAGTACGAAGGGCTTCCAACCATATGTTATTGCTGTGGGCGCTACGCTCACCTCGAAGCCTCATGCCCTCAAAAAGTACAGCAGCAGCAACCCCCAGCGACGAGCCAACGACCACCAGCGGACAACCAACCACAACCTGCAACAACAGCAATGAACACAGAGAGAGTGGCACGTGATGGTAGAGCCCATGAAGGCCAAGTCTTCGGCTCCTGGATGAAAGCTCCAACAAGACACTGGCGAATAGGTAGAGGGGACCGGAAGGAGACTGACAGGAATCATCAAAAGAGTATAAATGACAGCAATAGATTTGAGGCTCTAGCTAGCTCGGAAGATGCAGGTTTACATCAGGAAGGAAATGTAGAGACGGCAGCAAATCTTAGCAAAGAGGCTGCTATGCCATCTGTGGCTCGAGAAAAGGACAAACTAGAGGGTCAACCAAAACCAACAGCTCCTAACAGTAAGAAGCCAGCTAGGGGAAGTACCTCCAAAGGGGTCAAATCTGCAAAACCTCCAGCCGAAACAATTTTTGATGCCCCCGCTTACATAGCGTCTCGAGTTCTAACAACGTTGCTTACAGGGAACCACTCAGCCGTTTCTCTCACTGATGCACGAATGCCCACGGCTACTACTAATAAAAATTTGAGCAGTCACACTGGGCCCTCAAAGGCAAAGCCCAATCTGTATACAAAAGCAGGCAAGGAAAACTTGAAGCCCAAACCACCGGATCCCATCATCGGGAGAAGTGGGTTTAAGATACAATCACCAATCAAAATAAAAGATTGGAGACCAAAATATAAGGACGCTATTGGAACACCTTCGGAGGAATTAACTAAAGCCTTAACTGAAGCTTTAGGCTCGTCTGTTCCTTCTGATGAAGAGACTAGCTATAAAGAAGCCACAGATAATAACTTTGACGAAGCAGCAGCTCCGGAGCTTTCTGAAATGGAGCATTAACCTTGTTCCTTTACTAATGAATACCTCCTACTTTGTATGGAACTACCAAGGGGCAGCATCTGGTAAGTTTTACAGGGTCTTAAAATCCTTGCTGCAGGGATATAAGCCGGATGTAGTGGTTTTAGTGGAACCAAGGATATCGGGTGCAAAGGCTGACCAAGTTATATGTAAGATAGGATATCAGAATTCCCACAGAGTCGAAGCAGTGGGATACTCAGGTGGGATATGGATGCTATGGCGAGATCACCTGTCTGTACAGATTGTCTCCAATCACAAACAATTCATCCATACTTACATACACCGAGCTAACGAGATGACAGCTATTGCTTTCACAGCAATCTACGGGAGCCCCAATGCTTCAAGACGGGAGCACCTTTGGCGAGATCTTTCAAAACTTCAGGTGAGTGACGATGAACCGTGGCTTCTTGCTGGCGACTTTAACGCCACACTGGACGAAGGTGATAGAAAGGGTGGTAGTCGCAAGAATTGTGGGGGTTGTTGCAAATTTCAGAATTTTGTTAAGGAGGCTGGCTTAATTGATCTAAGCTTCTCCAGCCCAAAATTCACTTGGCAGAGAGGTGGTTTAATGGTGAGGTTGGATAGGGTCTTAAGCAACAAAAAATGGGTCACTACACAGCCCAACATGGTAGTAATGCACCTTCCAAGATTACAATCTGACCATAGGCCCGTTTTAATCACGCACACGATGTCGGAAGTAAGAGACAAACCGCCTTTCCGATTTGTAGCAGCCTGGCTACTCCATCCTGAATTCAGTGAATTAGTCAAAAAGGTCTGGAGCCCAAACAAGAGCCTAGTAGATAATATAGAAACTTTTACAGAGGAAGTGCAGCGTTGGAACTCCAGCGTCTTTGGTCATATTGGACAGAACAAAAGGAAGCTAAGTCGTCGAATCACAGGCGTCCAAAAGATACTAGAGCAGTGCCCTTTCTCACAATTTCACAATGATCTAGAACGAAGACTCCTTATAGAATATGAAGATCTATGCTTGAGGGAGGAGATACTCTGGCTGCAAAAAAGTCGAAGTCAGTGGATTTGCGATGGTGACCGTAACACCAAGTTCTATCACACCAAGGCTTTAATCAGGCGGCGCAGGAATCGAATTTCACTGCTTAAAGATGAAAATGACTACTGGGTATCAGATCAAGAAAGACTCAGCACGATGGTAACCATGCTCACACCCAGCAACAAAGCTATATGTACACAAACCTGTTTCCACAAGTCTCTGAAATTTTGCTTGACTCAACTGTTTGTCCCGTTGCCAAAGAGGAAGTTAGAAGTGCACTATTTAAAATGAGTCCACTAAAGGCACCAGGGGCTGACAGGCTCCATGCATTATTTTTCCAATCTCAATGGAGGCTTATTGGTGACTCCCTATTTAACGAGGTAAGGAGCATCTTTGAAAGAAAACAAATTGCCGCCTGGTTGAATAGAACAATGATTGCTCTTATTCCTAAGGTGGACCAGCCGCAAACGCTAAAAGAGTTTCGACCGATAAGTTTGTGCACTACGATCTACAAACTGGTCACCAAAGTTGCGGCCAATTGCCTCAAAAATCTGATGCCCACTCTTGTGCTACCACCGCAAGCTAGCTTCATTAAAGGGAGAAATATTACGGATAATATCATAATAGCCCAAGAAGCCATCCATTCAATGAGACGAAAGTCTGGAAAAATCGGCTGGATGGCAGTCAAAGTGGATCTCGAAAAGGCTTTTGATAGGCTCCGATGGGACTTCATTGAAGATACTTTGAGAGAAGCAAAGCTACCAGGGGACTTCATTTCTCTAATCATGAGGTGTATAACCTCAGCAAGCTTGCAGGTTATCTGGAATGGTAAACCGAGTGAGGCGTTTTAGCCGCAACAGGGGATTAGGCAAGGTGACCCTTTATCACCGTACATCTTCGTGTTGTGCATGGAGAGATTGTCACAGGCCATCACCAAAGAGGTAGAAAACAAAAACTGGCATCCTATTCGCATGGGTAAGAAGGGACCACCACTATCCCACCTTTTCTTTGCGGATGATTTAATCCTCTTCAGCACGACAGAGAAGGCGCAAGTTGATCTCATCCATGGGTTGTTAAGTGAATTTTGTGAAGCCTCTGGGCATAAAGTGAGCAGCTCCAAAACACGGATCTTCTTCTCTAGAAACGTGAGTACCCAAGCAGCAAATACTATCTGTGAGCAATTGGGATACCAGAAAACAACACATTTTGGGCATTACCTTGGGGTACCCCTGCTGCATTACCGAGTAACAAAAGATACATACAGGTATATTGTGGAGAAAATGCAACGAAAGCTATCTGGATGGAAGGCTCGCTCTTTATCATTAGCTGGTCGTATCACTCTGGCCCAATCAGTACTCTCTACGGTGCCGTTATATGCGATGCAAACCACTAGAATCCCGGCATCAACTAATGCAAAGTTGCAAAGCATCATCAGGAATTTCATCTGGGGATCAAGCGAAAACCATAAAGGCATCTCCCTAGTGCGATGGAAAGATGCCTGCCAGCCAAAGGAAAATGGAGGGTGCAGCATAAAAGACTTAGCTCTTCACAACTCAGCTTTCCTTATTAAATTAGTGGTGACAGTGATGTCAAAACCAGAACCTCTATGGGTAAAAGTGCTTAGAGCAAAATATAACTGGCAACCAAACTCAGATCAGCTGCCCAAAGCTAAAACAGCCTCCTATTTGTGGAGGAGTCTGGTTTCGATTTGGGAGGATGCTAGCTCGGGCATCAAATGGAGCATTGGGAATGGAGGCCAAACTCGATTCTGGACAGATAACTGGATTGGTAATCATGGTCCGCTGAAACACCTTGCCTTTGTACCTCTTGAAGAATATGAATTACAGGAAACGATATCCCAGTTTATAACCCCAAATGGCCAGTGGGACCGGAACAAGTTCGAGAATAAACTCCCACGAGAGATTGCAGAAGAGATCATGGCAGCGCCAATGCCCTTACGCACTGATCCACCAGCAAGGTGCTATTGGCACCTAGAGAGAAGTGGTGAAGTTTCAGTTAAATCGGCCTACAACTTACTCACTCAGAACGATTTGAAGGAAGAAGAAAGTAAATGGATGCTAGCATGGAGATGGCCAGGACCGAATAGAATTAAAACTTTCCTCTAGCTAGCCATAGGAGGAAGGCTGCTAACTAACAGTGAGAGAGCCAGACGGCACATGACGAGTAACGCCTTCTGCGGGATTTGCAACTCAGGCACGGAAGATGTGGACCATGTACTAAGATGATGCAGGCTAGCGGTGGAGTGCTGGAAGCTAATCACGCCATCCTCACACCTGACGCGTTTCAGCTTGATTAGCCTTTCAGATTGGTTTCAGGAAAACCTCAGCTGTAGGAAGACCAACCCTCAATGGTGTGTCTTATTTGGAGTTATATGTTGGAGGCTATGGCACGCTCGCAACACCCTTATCTTCAGCAATGAGAGGACTTACAGTTTCCGCCTGGTCAACGAGGCCATTTCCTTCACTGATCACATTATTACAGCCAAGGACTTCTGTAGCCAACTGAACTGACTCTGAAGTCTAGTGTTCTGTCTTTCTTTTATTTCGTTTGTTGTTTCTCTTGCCTTTCGAGCTGTAGGCTCCTTGTACATATCTTTGTTTAATGAATTCCTTTTCTACTCAAAAAAAAAAAAAAACACAGATGTACAAGTGCTTAATGATATTGTAATAATTTGTTTGCACAGGGTGGGACGCTTATCTGTGGCTGCCATTCATCCCATTAATTGTAAGCACACCCAACACTATATATATGCATATATATATATATATATATATATCTTTTGAATGATAATTGAGAACGATTATAGAAGGATTAATTAAGAGACATGTTGGTTAATATGAATGAATGAATGGATGCAGATAATATTAATGGTGGGGGCGAAGCTGCAAATGATAATATCAAAGATGGGATTGAGGATCCAAGAGAGAGGGGCGGTGGTGAAGGGCGCGCCGGTGGTGGAACCTGGTGATAATCTCTTCTGGTTCAACCGCCCTCGCTTTCTTCTCAACTTGATTCACTTTGTCCTCTTTCAGGTCCCTTCATTCTTTTTTTCCACACATATATATATTCATTATTTTTCCATGTTCTTGGAAATTACTACCGCCGATCCTAATTATAAGAGCCATTTGACTAATTTGAAGAGATTAAGGAAGTAAGTTGAGTTAGTTATTTGTCCTAAATAGGTGTTGTTTTTTCTAAAATATCCTTGCTAATTAAATGTATTAACTAAACTATAATTATTAGAAGGATTATCTTGAAAAAAAATTGAGTAAATATGAGAGACAAAATAGATTGGGGTCTTATATTTAGGACTAAAATAAAAATCAAACAGGATCTTATATTAAGGACCAGAGGTAGTACTATTTTATTAAGCCTGCCTTATTAATTTCTTTTTTTTTTTTTTGCCTCTTGTAGAATGCATTTCAGCTTGCATTTTTCGCTTGGTCAGCTGTAAGTATCTCATCTTGAGGAAGCATTCTATCAGTGCCTTTTCAATAGATGGTCTTTATAACTAATTTGTAGACAAAAATTAATTTAGTTTTTTATTTAAAAAAAGTATGTTCTTTTGTCAAAATATCATTTTTAATCATTTGCGGTTGATAAGAATTAATATGAAGACTTGAGAGACCAATAAATAGACTAAAATATTATATTATTTTTTGTTCTAATTATAAGAGCTAGTTGACTAATCTGAGTATATTAAGAAAATTAATTAATTCAGTTATTTGCATTAAACAGGTGTTGTCTTCTCTAAAATACTCTTAATAATTATGTATATTAGCTAAAACTACTATTTGATAAAACATTTACTATATGCAACTATTACAAAAATTACTTTGAAAAAAAATAAATATAAGATATAAAATGAATTAGAGTATTATATTGATGATTTAGTTAAATGTCAAATTAGTTTTTATATTAAAGATCGAATATAATATTTAAAACTTTTACTAGTAATACGAGGATAATGAGGAGTACCATCTAAATGCAATAGCCCTTATTCTGCGTTTCATGATGCTTCAGTTTGCGTTCAGCTTAAGGTCGTGCTTCCATGAAACAACAGCAGACATCGTGATTAAACTCACAACCGGGTAAATTAAATTATCCATTATTATTAACCAATTTCTTTTACAAAACAAATAATTAATCTCACTAACTTGTGATAATAATTATTAATTTAACTAACTTCTTTAATTTATCTAAATATTTTTATTTCCAGGATCCTCATACAAGTTCTATGCAGCTATGTGACCTTGCCCCTTTACGCTCTTGTTACTCAGGTAACATGCCCTAACTAATCCGTACTCAATACTTCCTCCATCCATTTTTATAAACAATAATTGATTAAATAATGTAGATTAAAAAATGAGTTAAAATTAATTAAAAAGAATAAATATGTAAAAATTGAAATTTTTTCCCTTCAAATACCTTGGAGTATAACAGAGAAAATAAGAAAATGAAGGCATGATGCTTCAAAAAAATGAGCTGATAAATATGTTGAATATTAAAATAAGTAATTAATAAGAAAAAAAAATGAAATTAGCTAAGAAAATCTGAGACAAAAATAAAGAGGATAGTTGTTTCATATACAAAAGGACAAATGGAGTATTTGGCTAACTTGATCCCCATAATATATATTCTCTCTTTTATCTCTAATACAAGAGTTAGTTATAGATAATTAAATTTGATTCTAAATATAATATTTTAACCTACTTTATTTATCATATTTATCATTTTTTCAAATTGATTTACCTAAGTTATAAGCTCGTATATTATCAAACATTTATGTGAGAATATTTTAGGAAGAACCTAAATGTTATTTTTGTTATCATTAACTAATTTATTTGATTATCATGATCTATCTAAACTAGCTATAGCCTATAGTAGCCCTTGCGCTGAGCATAAAGTGGAGGTATGTCATATTTGTTTGAGTCACATAACATCGGATTTTTTCAAACCAAAATTAATGGATTTAAAATAAAAATAATTTAATTAGATGCTTAGATAAGAAATACGACCTCTAGTCCTAAATATAAAAACTAGTTAAGTAGTTTGAGTAAATTAAAGAAATAAATTAATTTAATTATTTGTAATAAATAAATATTATTATTTTTAAATATTGTTGCTAATCAAATTTATTGGCTAGAACTATCATTATTAGGAGGGTCATCTTGAGAAAAAATAAATCAATATGAGATACAAAGTAGATTGGTCTTATATTTAGGATCAAAATAAAAATCAAACGAGATCTTATATTAAGAATTGAAGGTAGTATCATCTAATTATGATTGGAAAAATACAGATGGGATCGAGCATGAAGCCCACAATATTCAACAACAAAGTAGCAACAGCGCTGAAGAACTGGCACGAATCAGCCAAAAAGAACGTTAAAGACAGCAAACATTCGAAGGCAAACACGTCATTATCGAACAGTAGTACAGCGGCAAGCCCTGCCCTTGGGCTCTCGCCAGTTCATCTTCTGCACAAGTACCATGGCCGAAGCGACAGCGCTCCAACTTCTCCCATGCCCAATGCCCGCCAATATGACCGTTGGGACGTTGAAGAAGGGCCATCCTTCCCTACAACGCAGCCCCATGGCATCCAAATGGTGCCTCCTCACCAAGATCATCCCGTCCATTCACCTAACAAGCCTCATCATGTCGTCGATGATCTAGACTTTAGATGATTTTTACTTTTTGACTATATACTGCGTGGAGTGTAAGAAATCAATAATAGTGTGCTCCTTTTTACTTTATATATATATATATATATGTGATTTTAATATTAGAGATTTATGTTTTTTGTTTTATTTATGATATAGCACATTCATTCCTGTGTTATTAATCTTTTATCGCTTTAGAAAGGGCCAGTGAGATACAACATATCAATATGATTATACTCTTTCTATTCTTAATATAAGATCTATTTAACTAATTTAATTAGATTAAGAGAGTTAGGTAAGTTAGTTAATTATAAGAAATGTGACACGTTTTTTCTGAAACACCATAATCATCTTTCTTAATACCCCTCTCCCTCTTCTACTTGATTATGATTGAGGGAGTATCCATAGGGATAATTTAGAGAAAATTGATAAATATGAGAAATGAGTCTTATATTTAGGACTAAAACCAACTCAACAATTAGGTCTTATATTAAGAACCGGAGGAGTATAAGACCTATTTAACTAATTTGATTAGATTAAGAAAATTAGGTAAGTTAGTTAATTATAAAAAATATGACATGTTTTTTCTAAAACACTGCAATCATCTTCCTTAATATTCCATTTCTTTTTTCTATTTGATTATAATTGAGTGAGTATACACATGGGTAATTTAGGAAAAATTAATAAATATGAAAAATATGTCTTATATTTAGGACCAAAATCAACTCAATAATTAGATTTTATATTAAAGACTGGAGGAGTAGTTAGTTGATTTAATAAGCTAATTCTCACATTTATTGGCTATTTTAATCTTTAGCAATATAGTCCCACAATGAACTTTTTTTTTTAAAAAAAAAAAATTTACTGTCAATATTCCACCACCCTGTCAAAATCAAAGTATAGAGAATATTTTAGCTTAGAAACCTGTTCTTTTTGTCATTTTTCATTGATCGGGGTGGAGCTCCTAAGCCAGTTTGAGTTCTCTCCTCTTCATATCAAAAATTACGTTTGGATTTTGAAGGGCCGAATAGGCATTGGTTTCAGTGAAAGAAGATTTGATTACTTAAACACAAGATTTTAAATTTAATATATGTGAATACAAAAATTGTTTTTGGGAGAATTACTCTAATTGTGGTGGACAATATCCGAAATTCGATTTCCTTTTAATTATAATTTTTGAAATTAGAGTGGTTTTGATCCTAAACGTCTAAATATTTTTAGTTTTTAAAATAGTATTTTTGGTTCCTAAAACCAAAATCCCTGGGTTTTGAAATCAAAATTAAAAGGAATTCAAGTTTTAGAGGCTAAAGATGATCCAAAAAATGCATTCGAAGGTTGTAAGAAAAGAAGATGGAATTGAAAAAGAATATTAAAATTAAAAAATTAATAAAAATATGAAATTTTTTGAAAATATTATATATAAGAAAAATAAATGAAAAGTATAATTTCATAAAAAATGACAATTAAAGTTAGATTAGTTTAATAATTGGTTAATATAATTTTTGGTCCCTCAAGTTTGTTCTCATTTTGACATTAGTGCCTTAAATTTCAAACTACATGTTTTGATCCCTTAACAGGTAAAATGATCTAAGTTTTTATTAGATTATAGGGACCAATCTTTTAAATGAAAAGAAATTTGAGTAATCAAAACTTATGATTTGAAATTTGAGAGATCAAAATCAAGATGAAGATAAATATGAAGGACTAAAATTAATATTAAACTTTTAATAATTTAAGAAATGAAAAAAATGGAAAAAAATTGTCAAGAAGAATGAAACGCAACAATCAGTCCCCACCAGTCTCCACTGCGAAATCTGAAACGAAAAGTCGAAAACCAATTCCCATCTTTCTAGTTTCACAAGTCGTTTCTGGGAAGAAAACTCCCTCTCTTTCTCTGGTTCCCGCTTTCTGGAGATTGAATCTTGGCCTTCTATCGATCCTTCGTCATCATCTTGGACCTTAGTCGTCTTGATCTTGAATTCGATCGCTGCCATGGAGGTCCCGTCCAACTCCAGCTCCGACTACTTGTCGATCCCGCAGCAGCAGCATCGTCACCATCACGCGCCCGAACATCCATCTAACCCACCATCTGCTTCTCCTCACCCTGTGGACACCACCTCTGTTTCCCAGAGGTTTAATCAATCTCTTTTTTATTTCATGATTTCTCTGTTTTTCTCTTTGATCCTCCAGAATGGCCGGAACTTTATCAAGCCTTTTACAAGTTATGGTTCTGAATCTCCTTTTCTAAAAAAGAAATGGATTTGGCTGATGTTACTGAAATCACATACTGTAATTTTCAATTTATATGCTGTTTTGCGAAATTTAATCTAACGATTGTGGGGGACTTTGATTGTGGGATTATCTTGCCTTCTTGACATCATATGAATTTGAATTAAAAATTTGGTCACTTTGGTCACGCTTCACATCGCCAGGTGATACCCGAACCTTCACTTTTACTGACATCTTCCCAGTTTAAAGTTTCTAAAACGAGCTTTTTTCTCGTCTGCCTTGGAGTGATGCTTTTATTCTTTTTGGTATGATTGCAGACTGCAGAAGGAGTTGATGTCACTCATGGTATGCGTCTCTGTCTCTCTTTTTCGGTTTAGCTTGAAGTCAGTGCCGTGATGTCTTCTCTTATCAAGCTTTCCCTGGTATCAGGGGTTTAGGGCATTTAGTTATTGAGATTCCGTCTGCCTTGATATTTCTGCCTCAATTTCATATCATTGGGCACGTGTGGACTGTGGACTTTTATTGCATGTCTGAATAAGTGAACATGAATTTACCATCTGATTTTCGCATTCTGCCCTTTTAGTGACAACACCCTCAGAAATTTATTGATTTATTTCTTGTGAGCTAGCTATAACAGACTAATTTTCTGATGGTTATTGATAGATGTACGTCTGCTTATTAGTCAGCTGTGCGTTGATGGGTGAGAGGTTATTGGAATGATATTTCAAATAATTAATACATGCAATTGTGAACTACTCCCAAGGGCCTTTTTTTTTTTTTTTTTTGGAATTCTTGTTATTCGCAGCTTCCTCTCCTCCCCCCCCCCCGGGGATGCTATATTTATATCACACTCTTGTAATAGGTGATCTTATAGCTTGTTTTCTTGAATGTGGCAATGACTCTGCAATCTACTTTGCTTGCATGCTGTCTAGCTGGAAATGTCTTGATGCTTATGAGCTTCAAATTATGAGTTGATTGCTGATAATCCCTCGGAAATTCAAGTTGCAATTTTAGCATAAGATTATATCTCTCTTTAAGATTTTTGGTCCTTTTAGCATTTTGTCATGAAGTCTGCATTTAACCACCAATTGACCTAAAATCTTCCGCTGAGTGTGCTTGAATATTAAGAAGCTAAGGCTTAACAGTTGACTATCGTGGATATTATTTGTCATAAGGTGCTATTATAAATGATGACTTTTCTCTTCAGATGAGCGGTGGAGATCTTGGAGTATCAGCTTTTCCTGATGGTGAGAGCATTTTTACATGGATTGGCACGATTGAAGGTGGAAAAGGAACTATATATGAGGGTTTATCGTATAAACTCTCCTTACGGTTTCCCCTGGACTATCCTTTTAAGCCGCCCCAAGTAAAGTTTGAGACCATGTGCTTTCATCCAAATGTTGACCAGTTTGGCAACATTTGCCTTGACATTCTTCAGGTACTGACTAGCTTATAAAAGGAATTGAAAAAATTGAAGCCACTGCTTGTTTATTGAAGGTTTTGGACCTTCTGTTTTTTTAGATATATCTTCTTTGATTATTATGCAACTACGTACATTGTTCCAGAGCCAATTGAAGCCTTATTTTGTCTTTGTAGGACAAATGGTCTTCAGCTTATGATTGTAGAACTATTCTTCTGTCAATTCAAAGTTTATTGGGAGGTCAGTTGGCATTTTCCTATTCATGAATTTTGCATCGGCGTCTCAGCATTTGTTTGCCTGATCAAATTACTTTCTTGTGGCAGAGCCTAACCCAGAGAGCCCTTTAAACAGCTATGCCGCGACACTTTGGAACAATAAAGAAGGTTGACTTCTTTTTTGTCAAATTTGCCAACCTTTGGTTTTGTTGTTGTTTCATGGAGTGTTTGAAGATGGCCTCTTACGACTTCATAGTTTGATATTCATTTTTCGATGGCTAACTCCTGGTTCTATCTTGTTAGCTAGGAGTTTCTCATTTGTATTAAGTACTACGATAGATCCATGACAACAGTTATGGTTCCTGAAATCTTTTGAAGCTCACTTACCATGTTCCGGAGGGTAGTAGAATTTTGGGTCTCTATCTTCTAAGCTTGAAGCTCGAACATGAGATAGTACAAGAACACCATGAAGTGTCCCGGTGTTCTTGTACTTCTTGGGAGTGTTGCATCATGTTGAGTGCAAATACTTATTAAACAAACACTTTTGTGCTTCATTGGGCTCTTTATATTTGCGATGATGAGGCATAGATTTTCTGATTATAGAAATTTAAACGTGGGATGTATAATTTAATGCTTAATGCTTTGCAGATTACAGGAGAATGGTGCATAAACAATATTTTGCCGGAGAATCACTTGAAAGTTGACGGATACAATTTGAGTTGGACAGATCACCTTACTTTTCCACACGACAGTTGTAAAGCTCTGAAGCGAAATTCTTAAGGCCGGAAATTTGGCGATTTTTTGTTGTGCTGCTATGTTTAGCAGAGATTACAAGGATCAGAAGTTCTCTGATAAAATGACTTGATATTTGTGTATAAAATTTGTAAAACTTTTTCTGCCCAAAGTGCCTCTAGATGTATACTTCTGGTGCATAATCTTTTCTTATCTTTTTAAGAGAGATGCTCAGTCCTTATCAAAAAAGAGGGAAAATTGTATAGATGGCTTAGTAAGCACACCAAACTGATGAGATATGGCAGCCCATGGGGCCTGGTAGTGGAGAATTGCATCGTTGTCACAATTGAGGGCGGTTCTGGTTGCAGTTGTTCTGAAACGCTCACTTTATTTGAATATAAAAAAGTTATTTAAAAGTAAAGGCGGGCCTAAAAAATTAGGCCCTAGGTTCTTCTACTAGTGCCTTCTATTAAAAACAGTTTTGGCTGATGATCGGCTTTTGAAATCATGGATGGGCTTTTGAAATCATGATGCTGGATGGTGTATGGTTATCTTTACAAGTGTTTTTTAAAAACATTTTTTGACAATTCAAGGTAAAGTTTTTTTACATATTTACTTCATATGTTATAAAATTATTTATAAAACTATGGTTTGATTTTCATCAAAACTCTCTTACAGTATAAAAGTTAATAATGATGGTAATCCTTAAAATAATTGTAATTTTTGAAATGTTTTAATAGAAAATTGCAAGATTGATTAGATAATTTTTTTCAATGATCAAAATAAGGGAAGAAAATTATTTATTTTATAATTGTTAAACTCTGCACAAATTGTTGATAAAAAGGTTTTATTTTAAATATTTTTAAATTAACATATTAAAAATTAATATGTCAGTATTTAAATGTTGGGTGTCTGAGTCGTCATTTTAAAATTGTTGACTTTAGCAATTTTCGTAACAGTATTAAGTTTAAAAAATTAAAAATATATTTTTTAAACCCTAAGATTAAAATAGGAAGAATCTCCAAAAAAAAACTTTTGAATTTTAAAATTTTAAATCAGTCTTGTGTATTATATTTTAATAACAATTGACAATATTTAAAAAATAAATAACAACATATTTTTATAATCATTCTTGATTTAGAATTTTAAAATTTTAAAGATATTTTTTTTGCAATTCTCCCATTAAAATAATACCTTTTTTTTACCAGCATTAAATTAATTTTTTAAAGTAGGGAGGCACTAGGCTCTCCCTCCGTGTGGGATAAGAAGGCTGATATCATACGTTTATCTATGAGAAAATGACATTAAGGTCCCACGTAACCAAATATACAATAAAAAAGTCCTATGAAATGTCATAATTGTTTTGAAGTCTCAAAGGGACTTAAATGCAATTTTCAGAATGTTGAAACGACTCTCTTGTCCTAGCTATTAGAAACAAAGATGGTGAGTTGGGTGAGGAGTTTCCCGCGTAGTATGGTTGAGAGAGAAGACATTGCAAAAGAAGGAAGGAGCCATTGATGATGAAGTATCTTTTTCATTACTATTAGTGAACTCTTTCATGTGAATCTCCACAAATCTTCAAGTCTGAAACTTTCTTTCCTCTCCTCTCCTACCTTTCTTAACAAATTGTGTATTTGTTTAGAAATGAAAAATCAGAAAATCGTTTTTGCCTTTAGCATTGCAAAGCTTTTGTTTTTGGTGTAGGATTTACAAGTTAATCGATGGAAAAGCTGTGTTTTTGGTTGGTGTGTATTGGTAATTTAAGTTGGGTGTGTAGGATGATCATGGGTGTTTTGTTTTTAAGTTGCTTGTGGGTGGTTTTGCTCTATTCTGATGTTAGTTTAGTGGCAAAGGAAGAAAAAGATGAAAGTTAGTGTGGGTAGAAACCCTTAGCACGAAATGGGATATTGTGTTGTCAATCATGCTGGGATAGTTGTCAATGTGTGCCATGACAGTTGTCAACATAGCTCCCTGACTTGTCAATGACAGTTGCGTGATTCTTAATGTAGGTTTAAATTACTGATGGCGAGTACGTCTGGAAAGCATATATTTTGTTTTGTTCATATAGGGAGAAAGTTTATAAATGATGAAGAAGATGATATGAGGTATGTGGGAGGTAGTGTAAGAACAACAAATATAAAGGAGGGTACAAGTTATGAAGAATTGAAAAAAATTATATCATCAATTGTTGTAAAAGAAACGACATCGTTTCATGTTCAACCAATAAGAACCAGTAAAAGCCAAGTAACCCGCTGGTTAAGATGGGTTACCCGGTTTAATGATTTCAATCTTCCACCCTCAAGAAACAACGTCATTTCATTTAAAAAAATTTTTTTTAAAAAATTAAACACAGTGAATATTTGGAGAAAAAATTGAAAGAAAGAAAAGAAACTCTAAATCTCTTTGCCAGTCTGTCTAAAATGCTAGAACTCATCTGTGTTCATCATTGCTAAGCCGTGGTTGTGACATCTCACTCTTCACTTCTTGCTCTGTCACCGTCATTCGCACTCCATGGTTGTCAGTACCATCTATCTTCATCTCAGTATTTGACTCACATACTTAGCTCATGTTGCCCGTGGCTTGCAAGCGCAGAGCAGTAAAACAAAAAGTAGGTAATGTGTGAATTAATGGATCCATGTGGTAGGAGGGAAAGAGTGGATAAAAAAAAAATATATGAAAACCTAAAAAAGTAAACCAAGCCACACGAATGAGGACAGAAGATGTGAAATAAAAGTGAAAAAATAAAAACAAAAAAAAAATGTATGAAGAGGAGAGAGAATTAAAAAATAAATTAATTAATTAAGTATTACTTTTTTCTTGGGTTACAATAGGAATATTTTTACACATTTAAATTAAATTAAATTATTTTAATTATTACTGGTTTAACTCGGTCTGACTTTGATTGAACCCATTAACCCTTGACCCAGTGTCTTAACCGGTTTACTGACCGGTCCGGTTTTTTGTTCCTCAAGAATGACACAAGCATTGCCATTGGCTTCAGCCGCCCACTTTACACACCTGTCTAAGAATTTGAAACGCACTATATGCACCCACATCATGTGCAGCCTCGCAAGCGTACAAAATCAGTAGATACACTAAGCTGACATGGTGTTTGAGTAGAAATAAAACTATAGTTTTAAAAGTGTTTTTACGGTATACGAAATAAATATGTGTCGAAAAAGTGATTCTAAAAAGTGTTTCTGGGTTTACCCAAACACCCCTATGTATTGACAGTTTTTGACAAAAACACAAGGCTGCATGTTTTGATAAAAATGATAAAAGCGAAAACAAGGGTGCTTATTCTCTACCCACTTTTTTCTCAAGTAAAGCACTCCAATCTTTTTTTTAAATAGTATGTTCAGTATTCTAAATTAGAATTAAAACATTGAATGTAATTAAAAAAGTAAAATTAGGAATGCTGAATATATCAAAACAATAAGATCAGGCACTAAATATTCTATAAAAAAGGATAAAAATGCTAGATGCACCTTCTTAAATTTTAAGGTGCAAACATTAACATGATTTCTAACCAATGACTTTCCACCTAGACATGCCATTTGTCTCTCAGTTAAACATGCTTCTCTCTCTACACTTTGGATTTGGAAGTGTTTAGATTAGTTTTAAAAATGATTTTGCAGAATTCAAAAGATGTAAAAAAGGGACTATAAATATGGAAGAAAAGTATTATATCAACTTGCGTAAAAACATTTTTTTTTTCAAATGCTCCTGCTAGTTTCGAAGTGACAGTGCAGCAATTTTGTCCCGACATTAGTCTAATACATATTCTTTTTTTGTTCGCAGAAAAAAGTCCTTTTTTTTTTTTGGGCCAAGTAATCTAATAAATACTCTTGAGATTGGATATTGGATAACAGGTGCTCTTTATTATGATTCAACTGCATGTTCTCTACTAGTAAACTGCGGCATTCATGATGTTCCAGAAAAAGCGTTTCTTTTGGCAAATTACTGTGATAGAACCGAATATCTCAAGGTCTTGTCACGTCGATTTGGTTCTTTTGGCAAGAATTCTACATGGGCTAAGGCAAGAGACTAGAGTGGGGGTTGGGGAAATTAACAATTCTAAGAGGCTATTTAGTAAATATACACAATGACGATATTGCTGTCAGTACATTACTTATGTGAGGTTCAAATGTGAACATCATAAACTACATTTTGAAAAGACCCAAAAAAAGAAAAGAATTGGATTAAAATGCAAATTAGTAACATTTATTTCGAAGTTCCACGGGCCCGATCTCAATTTTGAAAGCTTCTTCCTGGTCAACAATACCTCCCATGTGGCCGTGAGGTGGCCACATCAAATTCTTCCACGAGTTTTCTACAACACCAACAATCTGCATAATCTAAAGAAATCGGAATCATACATTCTCAGCAGCATCAGTTCGTGACTCTCCAGCACTGTGTGAAGTCGCCAACATCTTGGCAGCCAACCTTTCTTCCAGAGCTCGGGCACCTCTCTCTCTGCAAGAAGAATAGTCCCATTGATAGGTTCCTTTACACAGTGATTATTTACTACATGACGCTGTCACCATTGGTATCGCTTTTATTTTGCCACGATAGAACACAAATTTAATCAAGGCAATAGCAAGCAATGTTTCAAATTAGAAACAAATTGTCCCTTGGAACAAAATTTGATCAGCTATATTTAGGTGACCGCTATTTGTCGGACAGAAGTTGCTATGTCTTCAGACCAAGACAAAAGGCGTGTATTCTGTTTCCATGGTAGAGCAGTATCAAGCAAAAGAAGGACATGTTTGTTACCCTTATCTTCTATTTATTAATTATTCATTCAGCATTACAAAGGTTATATGCAAGCTATATATTGAGTATATATATATATATATATATATATATATAAAATAAAAATTAACCACTCTTCCGTGGTAAAATTAAACAAGAAAAGAAACAAAGCAAAAAACAAAAGAAACAAGAAAGAAACTTTTTTCCAATAATTTTTTTCTCCCTTTTCTTTTTAGCTGAAGATAACACTCAGTCAGTCAATCCTACAGGTAAAGAAATATAAGTAAGACGCAAAAGAAAAATGACAGACCTACAACTCTATTATTTAGTCACCTGATAGCTACCTTAAGAAATCATTTCAGTTCGAATGTCCATCTGAGGATGGATTGATATACTCAATTAACATTAAAGAACAGTAAAGTGACATTACCGTCTCCTGGATGCCTCAGAGGGGTCAGAACCCGGCAAAGGTTCACCCCCAAGAGTGTGACCTTGGGGATCATTAGAGGCATCAGATCTTCCACAGAGCATGCGATGAAATATTGACGCAATAGGGTCTATGACTGGTCTGTGAGAAGAGGAAAAATGAAAATGAGAAAAGTGCTTAAAGCGAGAGGAGTCAGAAGTCTTGGAATAGTATACTAAAACAGTAACTTACCTCAAAAATCTGGGAAAAATGTGGAGAAAGCAAAGTCGTCACTTGGGTCACCCTTAAGTTTTGTCTCTACTCTCCTCTGCCAGTACCTAAGGTAAATCCAGCTAATGTACGTCCCAAATATTACAGTGGGAAGATATGATACTGCCTCCAGTGTCCAGAAGCTCAAAGCAATCGAAAGAAGTAAAGCAATGGATGGTAACCACTGAAAAAGGTTTAAAAGTGGTGTCATTCAGGTTACAGGATAGACTTCATCCTTCTAAAAAGTAACAGATTAGAGACAAGAGGGAAAGAGTATCAGACCTTCACTTTTATCTTAAGGAGAGGCAGTTCTTGATCCGGCATCATCTGCTTGATGCCAACCAAGAAGCCAGAAAGAACTCCATGAAATCCAGAAAATGGCATATACCTAGAAAAATGTGAAAGAAGGAAAATCAAAAGTTGCTGCCAGAACAAGTGCAAAATGTCAAAAAGAACCATATCATACAAGGCAAAAAGATAACAAAGAAACAAATCGACAATCCAGAATTAACAAAAGTAGCATAGTTTTTTTTAAAAGCTTAACATATGATTAAGCCTAAAAGCACTGGACTAGTAAATTTTCCCAAATATTAAGAAAGGATGCAAGCGATCAAGCTGCCTTTATTTACCACAGCATGACAAAATGTAGTGCAATTTCAATGTGCTGAAAGACCTAACAACTAATTGGAAGATAAGTCTAACGAGTTTAGGGGGTGTGTTAACAGATGAGTTCCTATTATGGTGATGATCCTAGTTATCTCCCAGAATCATCCCATTTTTCCTCTGGGGATGGGGAAGTTAATTTAGCTTCCGATTGATTTGAAACACAAGATCAGGAGTTCATATAATTTCAGCCATCAGATTGTTATGAATGAAAGAAAGGAATAAAATGAATAAAGTGTATTTAACAGACAGACAGATATTTAATACACCGGAAGAAAAAAATGCACAGATTGCAGCTTAAGCAACAGACAGAAAATATCATCTCAGATGAATCTAGATTTCATACACTTACAGGTAAATTTCTTGTCTTGTAATATAGTACAAGGCAATGGCAGTGATGAAAATACACACAGAAGTCAGAAAGTTAACCACAAAAATGAACTTTAAAATTCCCTGGAACCCCATACAGGTTCAAGCAGCTTTCCAATGAAAAGGAGACCAATGGTGCTGACAATTGCCTGTAGAAATGAATTATCACCAGCATTAACTTTGAGGTGTCATATAAAGATACCGGTATAATGACAAAATGCAATTCATTCAGTACACAGGCATAATTAGAAGTAATCGTAAGTGCATACAGCATACCCCATAAATGGATTGTTCAATATAACCAGCTGAAATCAGGTTCCAGGCAAAAGGGATAGTTCTGCAAAATGTATCAAACGGAAAAGAATTGAGTCATCCAACAAACAAATTTAAATTTTCAACATTAGCAGTTTTGTCACACTTCGGACAAACGTGAAACAACCATAGTTGCCTAGAAAAAGCCATGTCTCCAACCACATCTGTATATAACATTATCAACAGAAGCAATTAAATAGAATCCAAAATTCATTCAGATATGCACCATTAAACTCAAAAACACAGAGCTTTTTTTTAAAAAAAAAACAAGAACTCCAATCATAGAGTTGAAGAATAATTATAATGATGACTGATTATATTTATTCTATCATAAGTGAGTCTCATGTTTCTTATGAGTTCAATTTATAACACTGTAATTTGGCCATTATAAAAAAATAAACAAATAGAAGAAGTTGACAATGTTAACTCTTTTATCACATCATCATTAGAAGACAATAATCGACTAAAACACTTTCAGTCAAGTATCATGTGGTAAAGCAATCCGGTTCAGAACAAAAATATCTCAACCTTCTAAAGCATTGCATTACAGCCATCTCACTACAGTCAAATTTCACTCTACCCCCCCAAATTACATTTTCCTGGACCAAAAAGGCAAAATAGAGTTTATAGAACAGTCCACTGGCCGCTTCCAGAAGGAGAAATAATTCAGTTTCAGCCTAAAAATTTGAGGAAAATTTCCCTTCCAGTAGTAAGGATCAACATCGGCTGCAGAAAAAATGACAGTCCAAACAGAGAAGCAAACAAAACTTGGCCAAGCAAAATTCAGAAACTCGACCATGCTCACCATGGAAATTTAGGATACTATTGGGAGCGTTTGAGCTTTTAGAGCATGTCAGATGCACAATGATTTCAAGTACAATGAAAAACCACACATTCCAAAGTCCACTCACTGCGAAACTGTTGAGTGGTAATCACAACAACGCAAACAAAATTTTAATTAAAAACCACAAACTTAGATGCCGCTTGAACGCAACTCAGACAGTTAATTTCGATCATTCAATAGGCAATAAGGAAAAACTGATAGCATAGATTAGATGCAAATTACAATCCAATGTACAAACTAATGCTATTTAAGTTGTTGATCCAAGACAGAAATTTGAAGCAATCCCATCATTTATTGCTGTTGATAGTCCCTCACTGATCATCACTCAGGCCGAAATTCTATACCACAAAATTTGAGCAGCACGCATTAGATCAAACCATACCTGGCGGGAATAAGGGCTAGGTAAGCAACAGCTGAAGGGAAAACCTGAATCGCAATGTGACCACCCACCAGTACCACCGCTAGGCCTTTGCACAAACGAGTAAACCCAGAAAAAAGGCTCGTGCCCTGCCGGAGTGAGAAATATCGCGAATCAAAATGCTTAGCAAACAATCACCAAAAGAAGTTGAATTCCAAGATCTGAAACGAAAGAGCTCAAAATATGAAAATCGAAGAGAGAGAGATCCGCATCGTACCCCGGAGAGAGCGGGAGTGCTCATGGCTGGTGAGGATGTGAGCGCGGATTGACGTCAGTTGCTGAGATGACAGGGATTACAGAAAATGAAGATCAGAGGGCTTTTGGGAAGCGGAAGAGAGAAGTAACGTCCACCGATGGGAGCTCGGGTTTGTCACATGATTCATTCAGCATTTCAAGTCGGTCTGAGGATCGACGATCTATGATCTCTGTCTAACGCGTCCTAATTGCCTAACGATTATTGTCCATCATGCGCGCCTGATGCACACTAATCCTGGCTGTTGAATCTGTAAAACTAATCTGGAGAATCATAAAAGGAAAACGACATCGTTGCTATGATGCATCCTGGCCGTTAAAATTTTTTTTCTAACCGTGGCCATAGATCCCTAATAAATTAATTTTTCCCCCTCAACATTGATATCTTTTCTTAACACTAAATGTGATCACCTGTCTCATAAAAAATTGAAAGTCGATTCACTAAGTTGTGAAACGCTAACCTCTACTAAATCATATATACACTCGTTATTTACCGATACAAAAAGTTTTCCCCTAATTTGAAAATATATATAAACTTCACTTGGAACTAAGCTGTACCTCATCCAAGCCTATCGACAACTAATTATTCAATTATGACAATTGATTTCAGTTTAATCGAATGGAAAAAGCTGGCTTTTCTGCTTGATATGGTATTTCCAAAATAAAAAATATTAATTGCCATCAGAGTCTTAGATATTCAGGTCATGATATTTTGATTATTGTGAAACTTCAAAATAGTATATAGACTAAAATATACATTTGGTTTTTTAGTATTTCAGTTTAACCCCTCTACTTTAAAAGTATACTTTTAGTCTTTTCATCTTAAATTATTAATCTTAAATTATGTTTTTTTATGACAATCATGATTGTTTTGAAATTAAACTTAATATGTTAATATTTAATAATGTTTTATCAACATTCAATAGTTCAATATTGTCATTTTTTATTAATAGTTTTAGGATTAGAGAACTAAAAGTTTACTTTTAATGTTAATAGACTAAAATAAAATATTGTATAAAGTTAAAAGACTAAAAGTATATTCTAATATAATATATATTGTGAAAAGTTAGAAACTTTCATTTTTAAATTTTTAATAGAAAATAAATTATCGATCCAGTTTTTAGTTCTATTGGGTCAGTTGACCAATTTACCTAATTTGATATTCAATGGATATATGAACTTTTTATTTTACAATATATATACATAATTTTTTTTGGCCAGAAATATACATGATGGCTTTAATTTATAGAAAATAAAATACTCCTCCGGTCCTTATTATAAGACCCCATTTGACTTTTTATTTGGTCCTAATTATATGACCCCAATCCATTTTGTCTCTTATATTTATGCATTTTTTTCCAAGATAATCCTTCTAATAATGATAGTTTTAGTCAATATACTTAATTAGCAAGGATATTTTAGGAATGACAACACTTATTTATTATAAATAACCAACTTAACTTACTTCCTTAATTTTCTCAATAAGTTAATTGTGTCTTATAATTAGGACCGGAGGAGTAAATAAGTTTCTTTATTTATGAGAAATTTTTTTAATTTTTTTGTACATGATGTATATTTATTTTTTTAATGATATTAATTATTTTTTAAAATTTTTCTGCAATATTGTTTTATGAAAGCACACAATTAAAGGAGAAGAATCGTAATAATTAAAACAAATTTGATATTTCATATGATATTGGCAAAAAAAAAAAAAATCATATGATAATATCTACAAGTAATAAAATACATAGCCAATGTCACAAAATATAAATACACACATACAATGCATTTTTGTGTAACTAATATGCATAATTTCCTATCCCTTCGATTGTCCAACACCTTTGTTTTTTTTTTTTTTTCTTCTTTCGGACCAGCTTCCAACACCTTTGTTGGAAGTATTGGAAGAAGAGGGATTTATGTTGTTAGGTATTAAAAAATGGAGATAGAAATGTGCAAAGTTAAGGGAAAATTGTTAGTTTTAATAAAATCAAATTGCATAGTACATCAAGATGCCAAATATAACTGCCACTCTCTTGCATTACAACTTTTTTAGTACCCTATACAAATATCTACATTGCTCTTCTTTCTTATTAGGTGAGTGTCCATCTTCCATAGCTTGAACAATATCCAATCAATTCTTAGCAGGTGAAAGTCCATCTTCTATAGCTTCAACAATGACAGCCATTACCTGCAATGATAATTCAGAATCAAGTAATTCAGTCATTCAATCCAACAAGTTCTTTATTTATTTATTTATTTTTCCATATAATCAACTCAAACAAAATATACCTAGGGAGA
Source organism: Neltuma alba (assembly GCF_004799145.2). Taxonomy (NCBI): domain Eukaryota; kingdom Viridiplantae; phylum Streptophyta; class Magnoliopsida; order Fabales; family Fabaceae; genus Neltuma; species Neltuma alba. The sequence continues at coordinate 119,211 of NW_021637765.1, forward strand.
GTTTATCTCACATATCTCTCATGCTTGCTCCCCCATATAAAGATGCTTCACTATCAGTCTTAAAGAGTTTGATTTCTTTTTGTTCAATCCAGCAAGTTAAGTGCCTGCTTTTCTTACTATGATGGCTGAGATGGAAGCAAGTTCTGATTATACTCCTCCGGTCCTAAATGTAAGACCCTTATACTAGTGTGTATAAGGGTCTTACATTTAGGACTGGAAGAGTAGCAATTTTGAATTGTACGATGTGATAACTGACTTTAGCTCCTTCAATATGACAACAAGATCTGTTTCCTTCAAAATGGAAACATGTTTTGTTTAATATATAGTTAGTTCAATATGGCCATGGCATCTCTCGATTGCTGTAGCTAATTTCTTCAGTATTATGACACAGATCAGGTATATTCTGCCAAATTTAGTTAGTCCAAATATTTTATATCACTTGTGTCTCAAAACAACCAAGCATCTTTTGCAGACACTCAACAACATCTTTACCTCAAAAAGTTTCAAGTTCGAATGTTTGGCTAAAACGTCCAGGGCAGCAGGTATTGGCATACCCCTACAAAGACACAAAACTTCAGCATAGGTGATTGGTTCCCATATTCAAATCTCAAATGTAACTAATTAAAGAATTAGACAGAGGTTGGAATATAGTTATCAGGTTTTTCATTAGGATTATACATGTGCAGAAACTTTTCTAAAGGTCAGTAATGTAGGGATCGTGCATACTTATAACTTCCATCGGAGAGATTGACGGGAAACCTAATGATAATGCAAGTCCTCGAGCTTTTTTCCCCCCAAAACAGATCGGCATATTCTATCAGCACTAACCTTTATGCAGAAGATCATAACATTTGTCTATAAAATACTACCAAATTAAATGTACCAAAAGTTAAACCAATCGAAGTCATATATGTGCAGCATGAAGGAAAAAACAGGGAAAATCATTTGAGCAAATAAGCACTCAATAGTCAAAGAATGAGGAAGGGAGTGATGGAGAAGAATGACGAAGATACAGAGGAAGAGGTGTAATATAGATTACCTAACCATGGGGAACCGCGGAGCTTCCTGTCTGCGTGGGAAATCCCTGTTCCGAAGGGTTGGCCGTGATAGGATGTGGCAGAACGTGAAATCGGCTGGGCGAGGTCAGAATTTAAAAGCTTCATGAGGCTTTTTGTGAGCTCTCAGATCAACCGGACGGATAGAATTTAAATTTTCCGAGGGACAATGAGAAAAAGGCCGCTGAGAGGATCCAGACCCGAACCTCCCTCCTCTTCGACAGGACCCTTTTCTCTTTCCGCTCTGAAGCTCCGCCGACGCATTCGCCTGGCGCTTTTGATTACGCACATCGCTTGCCCAGTCCGACGAATCCTTCTCAGTGAGAGTTCGTGGTGGGTAAGTTGCAATTTGTGGCCTTCTCTTCTTTTCTTTTTGATAGCACAAGAAGCTATTTTATCCCCGCATCTACGTCTTTCTGGGGACTCTCTTATTATCGGTGAAGCTTGAGCTCTGAAGACTACGTTTCTCGACGATCCTGTTATCATCGTGTTTTGCTTCGATTTGTGGCATGATGCTTCCCATGAGCATCAGATGCAATACTTGTGGGAATTATATCTATAGAGGCACCAAGTTTAACTCTCGAAAGGAAGATGTGATAGGCGAGATGTACCTGGGAATTTAAATATTCAGGTTTTACTTTAAATGCACTAAGTGCTCAGCTGAGCTGACGACCAAGACCGATCCGCAAAATTCTGATTATGTTGTGGAATGTGGGGCAACGAGGAATTTTGAACCCTGTCGTGCATAGGATGAAGATGAAGTAAAGGTGAAACAGAAGAGGGAAGCTGAAGAGATGGGAGATGCCATGAAATCCCTAGAAAATAGAACTTTGGACTCTAAAAGGGAGATGGACATCCTAGCAGCCCTTGATGAGATGAAGTCTATGAAGTCGGGGCATGCCACTGTCTGTGTTGATGCAATGCTGGAGGCCTTGCAACGCACAGCAGCTGACAAGGAGAAACAGCTGGAAGAAGAGGACGAAGCACTGATAAAATCAGAGTTTTCTCAAGCAAATCAAAAGAACGTGGCAAGAATGCGGGATGAAGATTTAGAAACTGATCGTTTTATTGTTAAGCCTTCAATGGGTTGGTGAAACATCTGACGATCATATCAAGAGAAGTAGAATGTCTGAAGAGCTTCCAAGCATAGCAACTGAAGCTCTGACAAAAGCTAATTTGGATAATTCTGGCAACCCAGAAATTCGTAAGGTTCGGGGACTTTTGGGGAGCAAAACCTTTTCATCCTTTCGTGAAGATCAACGTTGTCAAGAAAGCAGCCGAGCCCAAAATTAGCACAACCAGTGGACTTCAATTCCTATGTCAAAGCTACAACAGGGATGATGATTAGTTTTAGTGTGTCATAGAAAGAATTTCCGTTTATTTCTTTTCTTCTTGTTTTTTTTCCAAATAGGACTTGCTCCAATTCAATTGCGACCATAGTTTAACCATGGATGCATAGTTAATGAAAGATCGGAATTGCAACTTTGTTTGTAATGGTAGTGGGAATCTGACACAACCGAGAAATTCTTGTATATGCCCTTTTTGATTTGATTGTTTTAATATTTATTTTTGTATAATACGAAACAAAGTGAGTCACACAGTAAATAAACGTTTTTAGAAGATTTCACACCATAAACAAACACCACACTCAAGTGGTTTGAGGCACTTAGACGTTGACCAAGTAAATACAATTTTCAAAGAGGCTCTTCAAATAACAGTTCAAAATTTACTCTTAAAAAATAAATAAAAGAACAGCTCGAATTTTCCCATCAAAGGACCGTATTAATTATCAGCCCCAAAATACAAATAGACAAATAGGAAGTGGTCAGTTGGTAGTAACAAGTAAAAGTAACCCGCGTTGAGTTATGGGCTATGAGAAACAATTGACAATTACTGTAGCCCACCACATACCATATTAATAGTCAAAAGGTGGAGTCTCCGTGCTATGAATTTACAAATTTACATGAAGCTGTACATAATTGTCGAGCAAGTAGCTCAGGACTGCAGCAAAATCAATCCGTATTGTGCAACACTTCTCCATATTAAACATCAACAGTAACTAAGAAGAGTATTGTATTATCAAGACTTCCTCTCTTTTTTATTAAAAACTTTTTCCAAGTGTCAACTATATCATCCTATGTAACTATTTCACCTGCCTGACTTCAATATGGCCCTACTGCATTATCAGCGAATTAGAAGCCTTCATATTTTATATCCATTGCACAATAATGAGTTCCTTCCATGGAGAAAACCAAGAAAATTTTGACAATATCATGCCCTCACTGCATATCTCTTTGGAGCATCAAATATTGGCTGCAAATAAGCTTCAGCGAGACACACTATAACCCGATGGCAAGCCAAAGCAGAAGATGTAACAGTGACAATAGCGCAAGCCCAACAAAACCTCAGCATCAATATGGGATCTTTACTCGCAGATTTTAGTGCCTTGGAGAATATTACTTTAAGTCGCCGATCTTTAAAGATGGTAATATAATCGTATGCAGGCAAGGATGATCTAGCAGGTAAACCTGATTCCATGATGCTAGGTCCATTCGCCAATATTGCCTGGTAATACCGAGACACTCTGATTCCCTGTCCGAAGTATTTAATTACTCTCTGGCACATTACGTCAGCTATGATGTCACGAAGGTGTTGGCGAAAAGGTTTTGCCTCCTTGGACAACATTGCTTTGATTAATGATGCTCCATCCTGTTCATTCAATGAAAAGTAAGTCTGTTACCCAGTGCAGATTGTTTGAACCACGTAAACAACACCCATCACGCATAAGCACACTGCCTGCATACTCTGTATTTCCATTAAGAACATACAAAATCACCCAAACTAATCATGCAAGATTTAGTACAACAAGTGGACTCATTAACAGCTGAATTTTTGTTCAATTTTATATTTGATGCTAGGTTTAATCCATTGAAAAACTCAGGCAAGAAAGGAACCAAAAGAAACAAACTCTCATCCTCTTCAAACTAGCATGCACTGTAATCAAACAAATGTAGCAAGTAAACATATGTACATTACTAATCTACGATAAAGCAGATTCCACATTGAAATATTAACAAACTAGAATACACATCCCCAATAAGAATAGCGGCAAATATTTAAGCGTACGTGATAAACAGATCTTAGCAACTCACAGCAGTCATAAGAAGCCTTCTGAGCACAACACCATCTTTGGATGGTAAAAGCCTCATGACCAAGTTTGCAATATCAAATACTGGTACACCACCAGTCTTATTTGGTAACTGGTCAAGGGAAGTCTCATTTTTTGATCCCACTGATTGTAAGGCTTTCCTGGACAAAAAGAAAAGCATCAGAATGAAGAAAATGCTCTATCCATCAAATAATTGGAGCATTCTAAAACAGGCCGCCATGAGTCCATTAATTAGATGAGGAACGCTGCACCTCCTTCTCTACTTTTTCTCTTTTTTTAAAGTTGAGAATGCTTCCTGGACACCTTGAGTATATGCCAAATTTAAAACACATTGCTACCATGTGCTGAGTTTTCAGATTAGACCAAGAGAGGAAGGAAGAGTATACTTTGAGTGTTTTTTTTTTTTTTTGGCCCCCTGGGGGGGGGGTTGTTCTCCGCTAATAGCCCTCCTATAACTTATTCCACAACAGAAAATCTTAATTCTGAAAATATTTAATGGTACAAATTGAATCATGGTAGGAGTACTATGGCATGCATCGAAGAAGGTTTCTTCAATTTTGAGTTTTTATTGGAGATCCTGACGATAGCATACACCCAAGGTTTATTCCTTTGAAAGTCATGTCATATATGCCCAGATTTCATACCAACACTTACTTCCATCTATAGCAGTAACCCAAGATGCATGTTGTCAAACCCCCCCCCCCCAAAAAAAAGGATACACTAATACCAAAAACAAAAAATTTTAAAGCACTAATTAGAAAATAACCCATCCCAACTTCAACCCATTTAATAATGCCTGATCAAGCCCTTCCTGTTTCATTTTTCTTACCCCCAGCCCATTACGCCAAATCAAGCACAATGAAAAGAAGCCAATAGTGAGTCATATCAACATGTGTATTCGTATTATTACAAGTTGTACTTGTCCTTTATTCTCAATCAATTAAGTCTGAAACAGAGGACTATGTCTTTTATTATATAATAATTTACACATTTAAAACCAAAACGGAGGAAAAAGGATCATTATGTGGAAAATTGTTATAACATTGCAGAGTTAGCATCAAAATTGAAATATAAACGTTTGAGTAGTACAAATAAGGCCCAAAAACTTCATAATGAACAATCCATGACATAATGATTTCATTTAACTCCCAACATACCTGGTTGCACCTACCCTCAAGAAAAGGGAAAGCCTTTGCCAGAGGAACTCTTTCTTTCTGTTTAGTAGCACCTAAACAGGAGATAAAGAAGTTGAGGGAAGAGAAATCAAATAGAAAATTTGAAAGTAAATACTAGGAGATCTTAACGTTGTAAGAAATATTAACCAAAAACAGCATTCAATACACACAACGGTAGACTACGATACATGAATCCATCAGGACCTTTGAAATACTGTTAAATAAAAATTTTAAATGAAGCACAGCCTGCAAACTCTTACGGTTAAGATTTTCAATTTCTAAGTCATTGAGATGGGAAAATTACCCTAATTCATACAAAGGTATGGTTAAACCAAGATTCATATATCAAAATAGAACTTTGAATTCTCAGCTTATTTATCAAAAACGCTCAGCCACAACGGAATGATAAAATGTTATGGTACAGCAGATTAATGAAACAGAACGCATGTTTATGAGACTCCTTATACCGAATGCAATATATTCCTTGATGCTACTGAGTTTTCTGTGAGAAGTTTTTCGAACAACAAAAGGATATGCAGCTTCAAAGGTCTTAAAGTTTGGGTCTGCAGCTATAGCCAAACCTGAATGTTCAAAAGCAAAATTTAAGTTGACAAAAAGAAAATGAAACAAGAATATTGATAATTCAATAAAACACTATATATTACTAGATGTTTATACATGCATTACAAAGAACTACTCATAAGCATCAGTGTGATGACAGATGTGTGACCCATAGTCATGTATATAGGATCTTCACACTTTACCTTCGAACGAAGCGAGGGAGCGCAAGACAAGTGTATAGTATGGTGGCATACGGAAATGATACTTCAGTGCTACGGACCAGATCTTTCCTAAAACCTTCAGGAAAATTTACTGTGAGATATCAGTGACTGAAGAGAAGAAACCCTATTGAACACCTCAACAAAATGACTAAAGCTAATTTGCTCAAATATGAATTGTTAGACAAATATAGCTCATAAATATATATGCAGTAGGAAGCTCTAAAATTGGTTTTGTTATCATGAAACAATTTTCAGCGTCAATATTAACAATGGCATACGGCAAATGACAGATTTGATTTGTACAATTTCAACAAAAGTACGAACTACAATGCTGACATCAATTACAAGCTTCCATTTAAAAATAAAATCATTCAATAAAAATAGTTTATGGATTTTATATTGATAAACACATGGCATCTTTCGGAACCTGTTTCATTCAATTAGGTACTAACAAACAAAACTCAGAAGCTCATTTTTACATCAAATTCTTTTTCTCATTTTCTATCCTTAGTCCATATTTCCAATCCAACGTTCTACAAATTATGCAATGATATGTCAAAGAGCATCCAATCTATGGTTATTACAATTAATCAAACAAAACAAATTGAGGGGAAAAATCACAAACATCTTTCATCAGAAGAAGCATGACAGTTATTTATGTTTTTTGAAAAAGGTACTCAACAAAAAAGACAAAAAAAAAAATCAGGAAATCAGATTATCTATCACAAAGTTAGTATTTAATTACTTTGAGACGGGATCAACAAATTCCAACATTTGCAAACATACAGAGTTGAATCCTCCTATTATTATTGCACATTCTTTTTCTGTTGAGCCTAATAACAAACTCACTTCTACATAGTACATTCTTTTAACGGCAAGGTGAGAGCACTTCTTTCTATTAGAAGCTTTATGGAACACCGACTTTGCCTAGTTCATAAGTGCATTCACCATCTTTTCTGTTATAAATGAACTCACCCTGCTGAACTTCACATCTGGTATGCCGTCTCTGAACTCCACTTCTCCCAAGGCATGTTCCAATTCCTGCAATTTTGTAACAGATCTGAAAAGTTAGTTCTATGAAAATGAGTTTCAAAATTAAAAATATGCAATGGTATCATGACTAAATGCTGAGGCCTAAATATTTTACCAAGGTTACAAGTCGGATATTTGTCCCAGGCCTCACAACATCCATATAAGTTAGAGCACGAACAAGGGATGCCCAGTCACCATTTACTATATGAACTATCGAAGCAAGCATAGCAAGCTGGTGCTTTTTTTCCATTTGACAAAGCAAACCAAAATCTAGAAACCTACCACAATAAATAGAAGAAAACAATAAGTAGTTAATCGTGAAGTAAAACCAGAATCTACTTTAACTGAGAAGGAGCAGACAGTTACCCTATTTGTCCTGAGGAAGTGTAACGCAAGTTTCCAGGATGCGGATCAGCATGCAATAACCCAGTTTCAAGAAGTTGCACCAATGTTGCCTCAACACCTTGTTGACCTGAATGAATTGGTGTGTAATATAAATCAATATCCCACAAAGAAAAATATGCTCGGTCATCATAATGAGGAAATAAGACACCAAGGCAGGACAATTTTTGGTATAATCAGTAATTTGTGGTTGACAAACAATTCAACTGAGTAATATGGGATTCAAGTAGTAATACAATCTTTTTACGGCAAAATAAAACTAATACAATCTTAGAGAATATTAAGCTTATCTTCATTATTTTAATTCAGAAGAACCCATCCGTGTTTCATTATGGACACTCTCTAGAATCACAATGCCAGAGGTTCCCTTAATACTCAAGGGACAAATTTATTGCGCCCCCCCTTTATCTATGCAATAGAAAATGACTTTGATGATGCAATTGAATCCAAGAAATAAGATAAGTCATAACTCAAACAATAAGATAAATAAGACGGGATTCCTAAATAATAAAACTTATTTTATAGACAACTCAATAATAAAGACCCCTAAAACATTTTGTGAAAAATTAGCGAGCTGATGTTCAGACCTTTATAGATTGCCCTGATCAATTTTTACAAAAATTTCCCCAACAAAGTGACAAATCAATCTCGATATACACTGTTGGTTCATAGAACACTAGATTTGAAATAGATAATCTCGTGCTGTATCATATTTATAATATGAGAAACACTATAACTCACATAAATAAGCATCAGGGAATAATGAATATACATCTTAGCTCACTATTTACACTTAAATAAAGGAAGGCACAAAGGTTGAAGACACGGAATTTCTCCCTTCAATCTCTTAGCTTTGCATCAGGAGTTGAACTCCTTTTTTGTTCTTTAGTTGCCTCTCTCTTATTTTTTTTTTATTGGCCAAAGTATACATTTAGTCCTCTAACTTTATAGAGTTTTGATTTGATCCTTTAACTATAAAAAGTATACTTGTAGTCTTTCAACCCTAAATTGTTAACAAAAAATGATAATATTAAGATAATAAATGTTGATAAAACATTTAAGCTAAGATACTACCTCTGGTCCTAACTATAAAACCTTGTTTGTAGTCTACAACCAAAGTCTTATAATTAGGACTAGAGGTAATATGAAGTTTAATTTTCAAAATAGTCATGATTATTACAAGAAATCATCATTTAAACCTAATGATTTTAGGGTTAAAGGACTAAATGTATACTTTAGCTTTTTTTATTTTAACCGCACTAAGTCCTAGAAACTAGATAACTTGTAACTCAACAAAATAATAAGATATATCAGAACTTCCAACCTAGCATTACTCCCTTTAAGAAACATAAACTACTTATCAAAACATAATCAAGAATTCAATAACCATATGGGTTTTTGGTACAAAGGCCTGTAAATTGTACCATATTTCTTCCAAAAATCAATTCACATACTTGCATCCCACCCTAATACATTATATATAGCCCTACTGCAACCCTTTAGAGTAACCAATTCTGTTCCCTTCCCATACCTGCACGCTCATCCTCTCTCTTCCTCTTGTGTGATAATTTCTGTCACTGCTGACTCTGCCTACTACCACAACTAAACCTATTAAAATTGTAACAAAAACACCTAATAATAAATAAGACACATAATAACATATTATCCTGCAACAGTTTTACACCCATGCAAAGACAGAAGTTGTAATTATTTCATTTGTGCTCGCATACCAGATCAAGAAGACGCCCCTTTGCCTCAACTTTCTGCCTTTCCAAATGTACAGAGTCATTTCCAGCAGAGTTTCCAGTTGATACGGAGAGCAAATCTGTTGGACTTTCACCAATCATCCACTCCATGGTGAGAACCCGTGTTCGACTTAGATGTTTAAACACTTTTGGCACGCTCATAAAAGCAAAGGGAGAGTGAACTTCCTGATTGTAGAAAAAACAAGTCAGTTGAGAGATAAAGTTACTGTGAGGTTCATTAAAGCCAATTCTACCTTAAAGTTTTAACGGTTAAGTGTTGACCAGGAATTAATATTTTTAACAGGTCGTAAGACAATAATGTTCAAATTATTATGCGGCAAAAAGAAATATAATGTTATCCAGAAGCTACTGTTGACCAAATTTCAGTTTACAATTCTACTTTGGTCAATAGTATACAAATCATTTCAAATTTCCATTGCAAAATATCTTAGTAGGATCTACATTGACTTTCACAGCTTCATCCTAGATTCTTGTTAAGTTCTGAAACCATATTTCAAATTCAATAGCCCACATACAATATTAATTACCTGAAACTTTGAAGCATTTGCAGCCTCTAAAGTGTAATCTAATTCGCCAACAAACCTTTCCCCAGCTCATCAGCATATAAGCGAGGATCACTCTTTCTCTTGGCAAACTTTTGCACTAGACCTAGCTGAAATAGTTACACCCAGTCACTTAAGAAATTTAATCCTGGACAAAATAATACAGATATCAAGGCAATAGAGATCAATACAACACCCCAAGGCGAAGGATGAAGATATCCCGCACCACCACATGATGCAAATTTGGACGCTGAACTTTTACAGCAACATTGGTTCCATCAGTAGTACGGGCAAAGTAACCTAGGAAATGTAAAGGTAGTTAAATGAAAAATGTAAACACAACACCACTTATATTTAATCAAGCAAGGCACTCCTATGACAAAGCAAGGAATTACCTGACCAAATGAGGCAGCAGCTACAGGTTCCTCAGAAATGTAGCTGAAGAATGACTCCACGGGAGAACCTAATTCTTCCTCAATAATCCTCATCGCATCGGCCTTGGAAAAGGGGGGGATTTGTTCATGCAGCCCAGATAACGCCTGCAAGATGAACTCAATTGGAATATGGAAAGAAAGGCCAATGCATGTAAAAGATATAATAATCTATTCTAGAAACTGTGGTCCATGAAATTTTGTAGTTCAGAAGCTGTTCAATAGCTTGAGATAAAATTTGAACCCTCCAAATTAAATTTCAAGAATCCATATTCAAGTTTGTTATTTTTATTTTTATTTTTTTTTTAGTTAAGAATTCATTTTAAAAAAATTGACAATTAGAAGGTTATATTTATTTCATCCTATGCATCTGTAAAAATAAAAGATATCAGAATATTAATAATAATAACAAAAAAATGCCTGTGCAATTTTAATCTAGATGCTCCGCATTAAAGGATGAGCATGAAATCCAAATCAGAGAAACTACAAAACGCCTTGCCAGGCGTATAGTATGTTGCTACAAAAGCATAGCTGCATAGGTCTAAAACACGCCACATACGCCAAAAGGTATGGTATATAACAGTAAATTATTATCATCTAATATACAGTACCACTACCTATACCAAATTTCAAGGGGAAAACAGAAGTCCTTAAACTTAAATACTTAATGTACATTTTAATCAAATTATAACAATGGAATTTTAAAATTTAAAAAAGTTCAAAATGTTGATAACAAGAGTTA